>NC_089588.1:72017532-72317532 GCF_019320115.1 Miscanthus floridulus
CCATCCGACATAAAGACGAGTAGACGAACCGACGAGTGACGATTAGGGCCGGCCGAGCGATCCATCATTAAGGGGTGTTTGGATCTGACTGCTGAAAATTTAGGAGGCGTGTCGGGAGGATATTGCATGGGATGTTCGGATATTGCATGGGGTGTTCGGATATTAATAAAAAATAAATTACATAGTCCGTCGGTACTCCACGAGACGAATTTTTAAGCCTAATTAATCCGTCATTAGCACATGTTAACTGTAGTAAAACATTGTCAAATCATTGACTAATTAGGCTCAAAAGATTCGTCTCGCAAATTAGTCGCAAACTATGTAATTAGTTTCGTAATTAGTCTATATTTAATACTCCATGCATGTGTTCAAACACAAACAAGCTGACAGTCAGTAGTGATCCGCCGTCATTGTCCGCGTCTGCTTTCGGCGATCCGGCCGGAAGCGGCACTGCAGCAGACTGCTGGTTGTATTGCAAACCTGCGTGCCTGACTGGCTGACTGCCTGCTCGTCGCTCTCGTGTCTCGGAGCAAGTCATCAACAATTTAGCAGGTTGCAGTGCTCCACGCAGGCAGGAAGCCACGCACGGCACTTTGCAGTTGCAGACTTACATTCTTGCAGTTGTAGGTAGCCAGGGTACGTGAACATTCAGTATGCAAATTGTAGTATTTAACATTTAGTTTTATTGTGTTTGTGATTTATAAACAAAGAGGTCTATTTTTACTTCTAATGTTGTTTTAGGGAAAATTAAATATGAAGATATAATCAAGATTTTATTTCGAATATAAGAAGAATGATGCTTTTTAGTACCACTGTCTTTGAATAAATAGATTTATAGGGTTGTCTTAAGTCAAACTTTTTAAACTTTAACCGAATTTTTAGAATAAACATTAAGATTTATGGTATAAAATTAATATCATTAGATTTACCATAGAATATATTTTTATAAAATACTTATTTTATATCATAGTTGTTGTTACTCTTTTCTATAAAGTTAGTCAAACTTAAAAAAGTTTGACTGTTACGGGTTATAGGAATTGATTTATTTGGGAACAGAGGAAGTATAAGTTAAGAAGATTTATGTAAGATTCACCCATAACTCCTTTAGTATGAATGCCTATTGTAGTTTTTAATATTGCAAAAGAAAAATGTTATAGTGTGAAATTCAAATAAACTTTGGTTATTTATATTTTTTTGCCCAATTTTGTATTGGCACTAGGGCCCAAAATTCTCGGATATGGCGAGGATTGGGAACATTTTGTAGTGTCACGAAATAGTCCTATGTTTGGGAACGCACACGTTTAACGCAAAGATTGATCCCACATGTAAGTGTTTGAGGGCATGGATCGCAAACAAATTAATTCAACGTGAATCTTCCATAACTGACCAAGACCGTTTTATAAACTAGCCAGGACTGTTTTGATAGGGTTTCACCGAAAACAGTTAGGTTTACACGCAAACCAGCAAAACATACCTATTGCATTTACGTAACGAGGAACGACTAGTTTCTGAGCAAATTAGTAAAGAAATTGCCAATGCTCCTGCTAAGGAGGTACTCCGGCAGGGCTTGGACGTCAGCGGGTTGTCCTTGGTCAGACAACAACCCAAGCTATCATCTTCGGTCGTCAAGATTAGATGATGAACATTGTATCCAGATTGGAACATGATACAAGTAAAATGAGTAAAAATGGGTAATATGTTGATTTTGGTACGATTAGATCACCTTAATCAGTGGTGGCCCTTTATATTTATATAGGATGGGACGGACTTATCCCATGGGAGTCCAAACACTTACAAATCTAACTCGGACTTGGGCTATTAAACCCAACCTAGCCAGTTTTGAAAACCATGGGGTGAATCTTCCTGAGCCTGAAATTTCATCTCTGCACTCCAAACTAATAAATGTTATATATATGCATTTCGATCGCCTTGGCAAGAGGAATGCGATGGTGAAGTCTATTTTTCAACTTAAAGAAGATAACAAACCATTTTGGGGAAACTGGTCATGTCAAATTTCCTAGATTTCCTAGAATCATCTCCATCTAGACAATTTTGGTTGTCAACGGCACAAAAATCAAGTTAAAATTCCCATGTGTTCTCCACCAAAACATGCATTATTTCAGCATACGGGATTGTATTAGTTTCTTTAGAGTTGTCACTAATACACAAAAGATGGATTAAGACACATAGCATGGCCGTGTGAAAGACCAGAACATACGAAGGGGAGGGGGGGGGGGGGGGGAGGTGAATGGGAGCTTTAAATTTTTAACAATGCTAGCTAAGATCTCATAATCAGGGCAGACCTACGGACCCTAAAAACTAGGCAAGGAAGATGCGGAAGCGATCATATGTCAAAACAAGAGACGTTGAGCACACTTAGCAAACACCGACCTAAGCTGGTTTTGAAATCGAGCAGTGCTAGTTTTGCTAACTTCTAACCTTATGAGAACATTATCTGGATTCAAGCAAGTCTTGATCACAGCGTCAATAGGCGACACATGTTTCTTGAGCGAAATATACAGCAGGGGAGGCCCCCACTGTGGATTTTATTAAAACGAAAAGGGAGACAACACTGTACAAAGGAAACACAACAAGAGAAAAAGAGGAGGAGCTACTAGGAAGCAAGCCCTGGGGATGCAGAAGAACTAGGCTAGAGGATCTACGCTTTACTTCATTGAACCTATGAGCTTGAAGCTTAGCTTCTTCACAGAAGGAGCTCTTCCAAGAGATAAAAGAGGGCTGACCCCTATCAAAGATGAAGTTGTTTTGCTGCTTCTAAATTTTCCATGCCACATTGATGAAGGATTCCATGAAGGGGTTCTGAGATTGAGTTTTAGCCTGCTGCATTATCTCGAAGAACTCTCTAGTGAAATCCCAATTGATTCCAAGGTGCTGCCAGCAGGTTTTGCTAAAATTAAGGACAGTCGAAGAAAAGATGGAAAGCAGTTTCTTCGATACTGTTGTTACAAAGGACACAACTATAGTTATTTCCTTCAAGCTTCTACTTTTTCCTTTTCAAGTTATTTCTTGTATTTATTCTATCCATGAAGAGCAGCCATGAAAAGAATCTGAGCTTTGTTGGGGGTGTGCCCCGCCTATGAGCACCCTGTGTGGCTCAATCGTCGTCCTAGTTCCTCACAAGAGTGAAATAACGGGAGTTGGACTCATTTTGCTATAACGAGAAGCGAAATGGTTGGCCGTGTGTGAAGAGAAGGATGAGTCGGGCCCCCTTCTCGCTTCAGCGAAGTAAAGGCACCGCTTGCCGTCCCATTCTTAGGATCCCCTTTTCGCCATGGCGAAAGGAGGTGCTCTGCTTCCGAGACCAGGTCATACCTGGTTATTTTTCCTTTCACCCTAGCGGCAGGCCCGCTGACGGTCTTGGTTATTCGCTATGGCGAATAGCTGTTAACAGTTCGCTCGATCGTTTCTATAGATTTCGCCAAAGGAGGGCGCGCAGTTGGTCTCGGCTATTCGCTTGGGCGAATAGCTGTTAACAGGTTTGGTTGATAGTTTCCATAGGTTTCGCCAAAGGAGGAGCCACCCGTCTTCGCATGGCCGACAGCTTGTCACCGGGGGCCCCACCCAATCGGCTGGATAGGCGACATGAGGCCAAGCTAGTCGGGCCCATCCGGTTCAGCGTTACTCAGGGAAGGCGGGTACTTCGAATGACGAACAAGCCCAAAGCCGCGGGGAATATTCCCCGAATTTGTAGAAGTTGAGAGTGCATTTACGTCCTATGAAAAGCTCACGGGCATGTATAAATAGCCCCATTGAGGGGATGTAAAGCAAGGAGAAACAAGTTCAATGAAATCGTTCATCTTGTTTCGCTCAAGTCTTGTTTTATCCACTTCTCGTGTTTGATTTCGCCTGAGCGGCAACCGGTATTCGAAGGCCGTGGCCTAGAACAACAAGCTTGTTGCAACATTTAGAATTCTAAATCCAGAGGAAGGGAGCTGGTGGCTGTATATTTTTATGGGGGAATTCCCTGTGTGCCATTAAAAAACATCCAAATGCCCTGTGTGCCCCTGAAAAAGTTCAGCGGTCTTCAGCGCCACTGCTTCAACTTTTTCGTGCCCTCCATGCCACTTCCGTCAGTTTGGGCTCTAATGCCGTCAAACTGCAGGTGTGAAAAGACGAAAATGCCCTTAAGTGTAAATATGTTATTAATTTTTTTGAGCATCTTAACGACTTCAAATGAAAAAACTCAAAACTAGAAAGTTGTAGATCTCGTCGAGATCTATAATTTTCATATAAAAATTATTTTTATTTAATTTCGCAAAAAAATAATATGATTTTTCTAAGATATATTAATCATATCAAATCATTTTTTTTGCGGAATTAAATGAAAATAATTTTTATATGAAAATTATAGATCTCGACGAGATCTACAACTTTCTAGTTTTGAGTTTTTTCATTTGAAGTCGTTAAGATGCTCAAAAAAATTAATAACATATTTACACTTAAGGGCATTTTCGTCTTTTCACACCTGCAGTTTGACGGCGTTAGAGCCCAAACTGACGGAAGTAGCATGGAGGGCACGAAAAAGTTGGAGCAGTGGCGCTGAAGACCGCTGACCTTTTTCAGGGGCACATAGGGCATTGCGATCTTTTTTAATGACACACAGGGAATTGTCTCTATTTTTATAGGGGAAGTTATAGAACTTTGAGGAGGAACTGAGCTTCTGTGGTATTATTTTCTAGAAACTTGGCTACAGAGATATTCTTGTGCCTTGCAAAGGAGAATAGCCTTGGGAACCTGGTTTGTAAAGTATTGTCATTAAGAGGACCATGGAGCCATCACTAATTTTGCACTTAGCAGTTCCTCTTAAGAGGTCACAAAGTTTCAGTACATCTCTCCACCAAAAGGAGCCTTTATCAATAGTTGCATGGGGGACTTCCCTGAGGATAGTGAGCATTCCAAATCAATTTGACCCATGGGATGTCTTTTTTGTTGTAGAACTTGTCCAGATGCTTGAGGAGGAGTGCTTTGTTTTGGGTTCTGAGATTGATGATTCCCAGCCCTCCTTTATTCTTGGGTTTTGAGCATTTTTTCCAGGCTACTAAGGGCTTCATTTTGGCATTGGATTCAAAACTTCTCCAAAGACAGTGTCCTCTTGGCCTATTAATATAATAAAGTACTGCTGCTGGAACTTGTAAAGTGCACATAGCAAAGGTGGGTAATGAAGAGAGAATAGAATTAACCAGCTGAAGTCTTCCTGCATGTGTCAGGAAGTTTGAGGTGGAAGTGAGTTTCCTTTCTGTTTTGCTCTTAATGGATCCAAAGTGTTCCACCCGGGGCTTTGTGCATGGTTCCAAACGGCAAACCTAGGTAGGTGAACGGCAAGGATTCCAATTTACAGCCAAAAACTCCAGCTAAGAGTTGAGCCCTTTCCGAGGAGAGGTTTACTGGAACAAGGCTGGATTTCTTGTAATTTTCGATGTTGGACAGTGTCAATAGGCGACACATGTGGAACCAAGGCCATGACATGTGTTTTGGTTGCAGCGTACTGGTAGCAGTTGGATCGATGTGGGATAACATCGATGATCACGACGCAAGCAATGACAATGTTGTGTCTACTATGTCGGCATGACGGCTTTGTCATTCGGGTAATGTTGGTCAGCATGATAATTGGTGGGTGGTGAGTGGTGCCTGTGGAGTTACTGTGGTCCTACAGTTTAGTTGTAGTGTGGTGTAGTATTGTAGTGTTGTAAAATAAGTGTTCTACATGATGGTTTTGTCATCTAGGTGATGTCGATGCTGCATGGTAATTGGTGGGTGGTGAGTGGTGCTCGTACAATTTAGTTGTAGAGTGCCCTAGTATGGTAGAGTTGTAAAGTTGGGCCGATGTGGTGTGGTGCCGGACGTGTTGAGGTCGATCCCTCCAATTGGCTACCATTATATAGTTGTTATTATATTTGCTTTTTATTGCCAACCAGGATATTAGATATTTTTTTGTTGCTTGACCCTTTTGGGGGTCTTTATCGCTCTGTTGTGTGCTGTATTTGTAGAGTTTAGGTGCTTCCCTTTTTAATATAATCTGTAGCTCTCCTGGCTCATTTCAAAAAAAAAAAAAATATTAGTGTCTAACACGTAGCCCTATCCGTCTACCCTGCCTACTAGCTCCTACCCATGACGAGTTGGACTCATCCGGGAATCTCACTTTATAAATGTGAAAATATTGGTAGTTGTTTGGATTTTCCGGTTGAAAATTTTAATAATGGCATTATAAAAATATCTGTACATAATGTCATAGCACATTAAACCCTCACCTGCAATGTAGGGCCGTTCCTTTTTGATGTGCAATACAAAGTAAATGGTTATGAAGGAGGCATCCCCCGTTTGCTCTATAGACCTCAAACATGGACTAAGGTAACAATTGTAATTAGTCTCTGTTTTCAAATATGCTATGTTATTAAATTATTGAAAAATATGTGTCTAAAACTATTTAGTTTTCTATCACTGAAATCCATTGCAGGTGAGCAATATAATATTTGTTGATTCTCCTGTTGGGGCTGGTTTCTCATATGCCTCTACAGAGGAAGGTTTTAAGTCCAGTGATACCATCGCAATAAAACAGCTGGTCATCTTCCTTAAAAAGGTTTGTTCATTCCTTTTCAAGACATCATACATGTTTTGTAAATAGTTCTTGTTGTAATATTATTCCCTATTAGGCATAAATGTCTGACATGGAAAAAATACGACAATATGCTTGAATTTTTTTTTTCTGATCCACTTGTTATTGCCAATTTTGGGTTTACACACAACAACAAAAAATGTCAATTTCATAAAAAATATCCACGAAATAAACAAGAATAAATAAAGTAAAACATGCATTGACCAATAAGTACACAATCCTCAATCATGCGGTGTTCATTTAATCCTATTGAAACTTCCAATAGCTTTAGTTTTGGCTTCATTTGGAAAATTACATCTGGAAAACATAAATGAGACATGCAGAAAAATACAAAAATCCTAAGATTTATTTGAGAACGTAGTAGTAGTCAATTGAGAAAACCATTAAGAACAGCCTAAACATGGGAAGCATCATAGATACAATAATTATTTTTGTGGAATGCTTAGTAATCTTCTAGCAAAGTTAATATGTTAGCTCACTTAACAACAACATTATGCATACTTATTTGATAATTTGGGATACAAGTTACAACTTAACTGCAACAACGCATCCTGGATTTCTCCAAAGCTTTGCAAGTTCATAATTGAATCCTTAGGTGTAGTCCCCATCTGCTGAATCTAGCATTCATGATGATAACGTGGACACCTACAACATAATATTATGATATCAGTAAGCATTTTTTCGTGTCAGGCCGGTCGCCTTGAGGTATGACATGTTCAACATACCTTTAAATTAAACCTGTGACTGTGACTGTTTCTACTGGTAATTAAGCTTAAAAGTCAAAATGACAGGAAGAAAAAACTTAGTCCACTTGGATGAAATATTCATTCAAAGTATAGGATTTGTACTTTGATTCCTGAAATTATCAGTTGTTTTTCAAGGTTCAATACAAGACAAATAAGCTAAGAAGTACTCTATTCGTTCCTTTTTAAGTGTCGCCTAGTTTTTCGTGCTAGCCTTAAGTTTGACTAGATTTATAGAAAATATTAATAATATTTGTATCTCCAAATAAGTATATATTATAAAAATATATTCAATGATTAATTTAATAATACTTATTACGCACCATAAATATTAGTAATCTCTTGTATATATTTGGTCAAAGTTGACTACATTTGGCTCCTCATATGTGAGAACATAATTAAAAATTGACGGAGGGAGTACTTATTGTTGCTAAGGATGACATTTCTAACTAAAACTACACAATTGCCACAATTGGATATTACGTTAGATTGGTTACCAAATCAAATTTAATGTTCTTAGAGCATCTCCAAAAGTTCCCTTATCTAATCCTCTAGAGTAATTAAGACTTATGTAACAAAATTACCCTCCATAGCCCCCCTATTCAACTTCCTATATTTACTGGTACCCTAAATCACCCCCTCTCTCCCTCAAATCTGAGATGTCATGTTGTCCACCCTATATATTAATTGAGATAGGATAAGTGTTGGAGGAGAGAAATATTTATGGAGGACTTTTTGTTAGAATGCATCCTTTATGAGAATTTAGGGGAACTATGTTTAGGAGAACTCTTGGATGCTCTTAAATAACATATGTAGCTCTTACTTCTTCTAAAAACAATTGTCATTTGCAGTGGCTGGATCAACACCCTCAGTTTATGTCAAATCCATTATATATCGGTGGTGAATCGTACTGCGGCATCATTATACCTGCTCTCACATTAGAAATTGACAAATTAATTAGTAAGTTTCCTAACACTTCTACATTTCACTATGGGGAAAGGCAATCACAAATGGTTGTAAACTGGTATTACTGCTGTATTTGGAATTATACTGGTAGTAATGAGGAGGGAGTGATAGCCATGTGGTTATAAAACTAGTAGTGCAAGTAGGCATCATAATTTGTTGGAAGAGTCAGGCAATAGTGATGCCTGATAATTACTGGCAGTTTTCAACACAGGCTGGTAAGCTTCACTATTGGTTGGTAAAAACAATAAGGATTAAGTTATTTACAATTCGACATGGATATTGATTTTTGAGTAAAAGATGCATTCACATGTTTATCGTATGAACAATATTATCACATTCACACATGACAAGCCTCCCACATAGCACATTCACATAAGCACATTGATAACTTTCACATGTATCATTCATGTATAAGTTCATAAATAAATGTGCAAAAGATTATTATTACTTACACATAAAAGTAATCACAAGCTATAATTGCTTCTCGTATAAGATAGAAAGGAGGTTTTAAATCTATAATGTCAACTCAAAGGATTTGAACCTCATTCCATATGAGTGCACTATTTCACTAGTAGAGAAATGACTTTCACTTCCTGGTTGGTAACACCAACTGGGACTAAAAGCCACCCTTTAGTCTCGGTTGGTGTTACCAACCCGGACTAAAGGTCCTCCAAACCTTGTAGATTTCAACGCATCATCATGGATTGCGAAATTATTGGTAGGTAAGCTAAAATGAATGTGGATCTGATACAAACCCTTGGTAACAATTCTCGGCATTGGGTCTATCGGGTTCATAAACATGGGGTCCCTCATGGACCTGCTTCCCAACAAAAGCTGGGTTTGTCGGGTTCATAAACACGGGGTCCCTCATAGGCCTGCTTCCCAGCAAAAGCTCGGCCCAGCAGACGACGTTGCGAACGACGCGCAACTCCTGGGCCGGCCTAGGAACCAAACGACAGGCTAGAAGGGCGATCCAGTCTTCGACCGGAAGGCCTGGACAAAGAGGAACGGCGCTCGTCTCCAACTCTGGCCAGCCTCTCCGACCAGAAGGCCTAGCCAAGGAGGACCGACGCTCGCCTCTGACTCCATCCCGCCTCTTTGACCCGAAGGCCTGGCCAAGGAGGAACGACGCTCGCTTCCGACTTCGGCCCGCCTCTCCGACCGGAAGGCTTGGCCAAAGACGAACGGCGCTCGCTTCCGACTCTGACCCACTTCTTCGACTGGGAATACACTGAACCTCTGCTTACAGCTCTTCTCCGACCGGGAAATGGACAGAACAAGTAAGGCGGGGCGCTCCAGTCAACCACAATATCAAGGACCGTACCCTGCACACCTGTAGGACAGTACTGTTAGGTCATGTCTGAAGGGTACTTTATAACCTTCCAGACATGTCAGAACACCAACAGTGTTGTGGGCGCCGACATTTGACCTACAGTATGGTAGGCGCCGACATTTGCCATACCAGAAGAACCAGGTGGAACCGACCACATGCATCCAGCCATCAACAGTATTATGGGCACCGACAAACCGCCTTGTACCCAATGGCATGGGCAACAAGACTAGGTAACACACACACTCTCTTTCTCTCACACTCTCTCTTGTAAAGCCATCCCCTTCATCTATAAAAGGGGATGCGCTCTCTCCAAAAGAAGGACGATTCAGACAGTTGATTCCGATTCTCTCCGCTTGGCTCTAGAACTCTAAAGCCAGACATAGCATATGTTCGAACACTTAGCGCACGTCGTAGCTCCCGTCACTCTTGACCCTTCGGTCCGGAGTCCAACCGGACCTCTGATACCCCCCATCTTACTCCCTCTCGTTTGTAACCCCACAACAAACTTCGAGCACCTGGGCTCAGGAATAAAGTCACCGACCGACTGAAACTGGACGTAGGGCACGTTGCCTAAACCAGTATAAACCCTATGTTATTGAGTGCTAGGCCACATCCGATCATAACGTACGGTAAAACGAGAAATATTTACTAGTTGGTCACTTTTCGCATCGATAGTTGGCGCCGTCCGTGGGGAAGATGCCGTACGTTCACACTTTTGGTCATCGGATGGTCCACCTTTCCACCATCTTCGGCATGGCAGGCTCAAGCGATATGACTCGCTTTGGCTCGCTGGAGTCTCCCGTACTCCCACTTGTTGGGATGTGGGTTCCTCCCGTCTTTGAGCCATCCCAGGCCTTCCTCTTTGGAAGCCTGGACTTCGTCGTTGACCAGCTTGGCGTGCTTCGCCTCCACGAGGAGGCACTTGTCCTGGCGCCCTTCGGAGGAGGAACGCCCTCCATCGGCTTCGAGCCACCCGGCGACCTCTCCGACGAGGCACCTACGCTTCGCTCCGAACCCACGCTGGGCTCAAACCCCACTATGAGTAACGTACATACTGTTCTTTACTCGCTTTTTTATATTTTCCATCGGCTCTCCGGAGGGACCCCGTTGTCCCTGCCGCAACCGCCATGCAACCGGTTCCCCTACGGCCTCGCGTCCCCCATGGACGCGTACGTCTGGGGGCTTCAAAGGATGCTGGCGCTGCCCCCTCTCACATCCGAATTCGTGGGGATGGTGAGCTATGCTCCCGCTTCTTTCCACAACCTCATGGATGACGAGGTTGGGAGCGACGGCTCTAGCATCGGCGATGTTATGGCACCTAGCCACCCTCTATCCTAGGAGTGCGCTATGGCGGATGCTCCAGGATAGCCACCAGTGGTGGCAGAGTCTCTACATACCCACACCCCTTCGGACCCTCACGCGGAGGCCCTTGCATGTGCGCAGGAGCACGGTGAGGAGCTACAACAAAGGCGGCAGAAGCAGTCGCCACCTACGTCGGTGCGCTTGGCCCAGCACGCTGCGCCCCATGCACGTGACCCAGCAAGTGACGCCCGGGGTTGCGCTCGCCAGATCCAGCACAACATCATGGATAGGGGGAACGATCCCCCACAGTTCGCTCGGGCTGGCCAGAACATCGCCGCTGCGGCGATGCTTCTGCGCGGCCTTCTAGAGTCTATCAACCCCTAGGAGCAGGCGGTCCACCAGAACCTCCGGGCACTGGTGGAAACCGCCACCATTTAATAGGCGGAGAGCTCTGCGTCGCGACACTGACTCGTGGCCTCTCTCTCCACCAGGGGAGTGGGGACACACTAGATGAATCACTCCATCCGCTCACCTCTACAGCCATCGGGCATGGAACAGGAGGCCACAGCTACACCACGGCCTGACCTGGCGCCCGCTCCACATCGGCCGCCTATGCGCGAACGCCTCGGGCCAAACCGAGATGCTCGCAGCGTCATTAACAATCGACGTCAGGCCTGGCATGACGATGACGTCCATCGCGCAGCGGTGAGAGTAGGCAGCTCGGGCTTCGGCTGAACCATCGAGGGGATCGGTGAGACACACCCCAGGCATTGTCGCCGACCCGACGATCAGAGTCCTAGCCCGGATGGCCCAGGACCACAGGCCTTTGGCCAACGTATCTAGAGAGCGTCGTTCCCACAGCGCTTCCGACCACCTACCAACATCACCAAGTGTACTGGGGAGATGAATCCTGGTATATGGCTTGAAGACTTCTGGCTCGTCTGCCGAGCCGGAGGAGTGGATGATGACCACTTCATCATTCAGTACCTCCCCATCTGCGTGGGGGAACATGTTCGAGCATGGCTCGAATTCCTCCCGCACGATAGACTGGGTGGACCTTAAGAGGATCTTCGTTGGGAATTTTTAGGGGACGTATGTCTGCCCTGGCAATTCCTATGACCTCAAGAGCTGCCAGCAGGAGCCCAATGAGTCCCTGCGGGATTACATCCATAGGTTCTAAAAACGATGCAACTCCCTTCCTAATGTTGTCGACACGAACGTCATCAGCGTGTTCCTCTCTGGAACAACCTGTGAGTCCTTGATCCACAAGCTTGGCTATATGAAGCCCCGTACCACCCACAACCTACTCGACGTCGCCACGAACCACGCCTTCGATGAGGAAGCGGTCAGAGCGGTCTTCAATGGAGGCCAGGACAAGGGCAAGGCCAAGTGTGAGGACCAAGACGAGGGCCCCTCCGCACAGAGGGGTAAAAAGAATAAGAAGGATTGACGCCGACTGGCCAACTCCGCGTTGGTCGCCGTGGCTGATCGCGCGGGCAAGCAGCCCTAGCAGGGCTAGCCTGACCACTTCGACAAGCTCATGGATAGCCCATGCACCAACCACGCCTACCCTATCAAGCACCTCTACAAGGACTATGAGCTCCTCAAGCGCTTCCTACGATAGGCCGGCGGGCCAAAAGAAGGAAAGGGCAAGGAGGCAACAACCAAGAAAGGAGGCACGGCGAGCAAGGATGAGGATGGTTTTTCCGACCCTAAGGAATGCATCATGATCTTTGGTGGATCTGATACCATCTACACCAAGTGCCAGCACAAAGTGCGCTACAGAGAGGCATGCATCGCCGAGATGGCCGTCCCCACCTTCCTTCACTGGTCAGAATCTCCGATCACTTTTTATCAGAGGGACCATCCTTCCCACGTCGCTAGACCAGGTCGCTACCCGCTCATCGTCGACCCCATCGTTTGCAAGAAGTGCCTCACCAGGGTGCTGATGGACAGAGGCAGCTGCCTCAACATTCTCTACGTCGATACCCTCGACACCATGCACATCCCCCAGTCGGAGCTCCACCCTGCGAGCTCTCCCTTCCACGGTGTGATCCTGGGGACATAGGCATACCCGCTCGGGTAGATTGACCTGCCTGTCACATTTGGCGACCGAGCCAACTTCTTCTTGGAGGTACTTACCTTCGAGGTGGTGGACTTCTCGGGGTCTTACCATGCCATCTTAGGGCGGCCATGCTACGCCAAGTTCATGGCGGTCCCCAACTACACCTACCTAAAGTTGAAGATGCCAGGACCGAACGGCATCATCACTGTGGGTAGCACCTTTTCGTACGCCTACACGTGCGACCACGAGCATTATGAGCTCACCACTGCCATCATCAACTTGTCCGAGCTCCTATGGCTCTAGGAATTATTGACGCCAGCAGTCCCAAACTGCAACAAGCCAACCTCCTCGACTGGCTTCCGCCCACTCGAAGAAACTAAGGCGGTGGGGATCGACCCCACTGACCCTACCAAGACGGTGCAGATCGGGACCCAGCTCTTGGCCAAATAGGAACGCGAGCTCACTGACTTTCTACGTGCCAATTGTGATGTCTTTACAAGGAAACCTTCTAACATGCCAGGCATACCATGGGAGGTCACCGAGCACGCACTATGCCTCATCCTAGGCTCGAAGCCTGCCAAGCAATGCCTACACCGCTTTGATGATGAGAGGCGCAGGGCCATAGGTGAGGAGGTTGCCAAACTCCTGGCAGCTGGCTTCATCAAGGAGGTATACCACTTCGACTGGCTTGCCAATCCTGTTCTTGTCAAAAAGAAGACTGGGAAATAGAGAATGTGCGTTGATTATATCGGCCTCAACAAGGCGTGCCCAAAGGATCATTTTTCCTTTGCTACGCATAGACCAGATAGTCAACTCCACCTCAGGATGTGAAATCCTCTCCTTTCTAGATGCCTACTTAGGCTATCACCAGATCACGATGAAAGAGTCCGACCAACTCGTGACTTCGTTCATCACTCCATATGGTTCGTACTGTTATGTAACCATGCCTTTTGGTCTAAAGAACGCTGGTGCCACCTATCAATGGTGCATGCAGCAATGCTTCGCCGATCAAATTGACCCGCTCGATCAGCCTGACCAAGTCGAGCGGCTAAAACCAACAATCGCCATCTATGTTGATGACATAGTGGTCAAAATGGCTCAAGCTTGCGACCTGATTGCAAACTTGGCCACAACGTTCGCAAACCTCCAAAGGTTCAACATCAAATTGAATCCCGAAAAATGTGTTTTCAGGGTTTCGAAGGGGAAGCTGCTTGGACACATCGTGCCCGAACGCGGCATCGAGGCCAACCCCGAAAAAATCACGGCCATCTCCAACATGGGCCCCATGCGCAACGTCAAGGGCATACAAAGGCTCACCGGGTGCTTGGTCACCCTGAGCCGATTCATCTCCCGGCTCGGCGAATGGGGGATGCCTCTCTACAAGATTCGAAAAAAGACAGACGCTTTTGTCTGGACTGAGGAAGCACAACATGCTTTGGAGAGCCTCAAAGCGTCACTGATGTCGGCCCCAATCCTCGTCGCTCCCGAATGGGAGAACCCCTCCTCCTCTATGTCGTAGCAAGCAACCACATGGTGAGCGCCGCCCTAGTCGTCAAAAGAGAGGAGCCAGGACACCACCTTAAGGTCCAATGACCCGTATGCTTCGTTGGGGAGGTACTCGCTGACCCCAAGGTCTGGTACACCCAGGTGCAAAAACTCCTATACGCTGTACTGATGGCGACCCGGAAGCTCCTACACTACTTTACCAACCTCAAAGTCTCGGTCGTCACTTCATACCCGCTCGGGGTAATCATCCGCAACCGCGATGTTGTGGGATGAATCAACAAGTGGTCACTTAGGCTAATGGGCCACGACATCAGGTATATCCCCCGTACCGCTATTAAGTCTTAGACTCTCGCAGACTTTGTCGCCGAATGGATGGAGGTCCAGCTCCTGACCCCAGACGTCACCCACGAGTACTGGACGATGTACTTCAACAGGTCCATAATGGCGCCTGGCTCAGGGGCTAGAGTTGTTCTAATCTCCTTGGACGGGAGTAGGCTCTGCTACGCAATCCACCTCCACTTTTTAGCCTCAAACAATGCCATGGAATACGAGGCCCTCATCAACGAATTGCGCATCACCATCGAGCTTGGCACTACACGGCTCTATGTTCGTGGCGACTCAGAGCTAGTCGTCGACTAGGTCATGAGGGAATCCTCTTGCAAAAGCCCCCTCTTGATAGCATACTGCCAGGAGGATCGCAAGCTCGAGGACAAATTCTAGGGGATCGAGCTACACCATGTCCCCCGAAAGGACAACGATGCCGCCGATTTTCTCAAAAAATTGGCTGCCAGACGGGTTCCATCTCCGGACGGGGTCTTTATCAACGACATTCATGAACCGTCTACCCGCATCCTAGAACGTCCGATCCAGGAACACCCTGATGCCAACCCGGCGCTCGGGGGCTCTGACCCCGGTGCCCCCATGACGACGACGCCCGCCGACGTCACCGTGGTTGCACTCGATCAAGCCGACTGGCGAGCGCCGCTACTTGCCTACCTCCATGAGAAGGTTCTCCCACCCAAAAGGACTAAAGCACGATGGATCGCTCGACGCGCCAAGACATTCGTCGCGATCGGTAACGAAATCTACAAATGGAGTCCGTCGGGAGTACTCATGAAGTGCGTCTCTACCGACCAAGGCAAGCAGCTCCTCCTCACGGTCCATGCCGAAATCGGTGGACATCATGCGGCCCCTTGGTTGCTGGTCGGAAAAACCTTTCGCCAAGGTTTTTACTGGCCTACCGTGCTATGAGATGGAGAGGAGGTCGTCCGTAGGTGTGAAGGATGCCAGTTCTACGCTCGGCAAACTCATTTGCTAGCACATGAGCTACAAACCATCCCCATCACCTGGCTGTTCACGGTCTAGGGCCTCGACATGGTAGGACCCCTCAAAAAGGGCCTAGGTGGCTTCACTCACCTGCTCGTAGCGGTCGACAAATTCACCAAGTGGATAGAGGCCAAGCCCATCACTAACTATATCATCACTGACCACGGAACTAACTTCACCGAGAAGAAGTTCCTGGACTTTAGTAATGTCTACGACATCAGGATCGACTGGGCCTCGGTCGGACATCCACATACTAACGGTCAAGTCGAGCATGCCAATGGCATGGTCCTCCAAGGACTTAAGCCATGCATCTTTGACTGACTCAACAAGTATGTCGAGCGATGGGTTGCAGAGGTTCCAGTGATAATCTAGAGCCTGAAAACGACCTTGAACTGATCCATAGGGTTCACACCCTTCTTCCTGGCCTATGGAGCTAAAGCAATGCTGCCCTCTAACCTCGACCATGGCGCCCCAAGAGTGAAGGCCTTCGACCGCGACTGAGCCACGAAGGCTCAGCAAGACATAGTCGACCTGCTCTAGGAGGCCCGTGAGACGACTATCATCCGCTCCGCTCGCTACTAGCAGACTCTTCGCAGGTACCATGAGAGGAAAATCATAGGAAGGATCCTCGAGGTCGGAGACCTCGTGCTTTGAAGGACCCAATCAACCAAGGAGAAACACAAACTCTCTCTTCCTTGGTAAGGACCCTATACGGTGATTGAGGTGATCCGACCGAGCCCCTACTGACTGAAGGACAACAACGGCGATGTTCTCACCAACACTTGGAACATCGAACAGTTACATCGTTTCTTCCCCTAAAATTTGGCCTTACCGCTTTCTTTCATTCAAGTTTGCTCCTACAAAGCACCCTAGCTCGAACACTTTTGGCCTGGGTCGCTCGGGGGCTCCACGGAGGTGCGATACCACCTCTCTTTTTTACTATCATATGGTAAATACCTTTTTACCCGAATGAAAGTGTAGTCCGTTCCTTTAATTACCTTACATAACTTTGCTTTAAACATTCCGACCGATCACACCCTGCCACAACCTATGGTTATGAGCAGCTGAGCCTCATGGGCCACGCCCGAGTTCTTAAGGTTGTAGCCTATGGTTCTAACAGGTAGGTGCGAGAAAGAAAGAATAAAAAACAAAGCTATGCTAGGATCAAAATAAGGAATGGATGGGACAAGCTTTCCCTTACGAAGTGACTCATCACAAAACGAAATTGTTGTATTCATTAATACACAAAATGTTCACACAGGGGCTTCCCCACGAACTTATCCTTTACATGTGCTGATTTCCTTCTACTCTAAATACTACTGTGGCCACCCGGCGGCATCGGCTGACGGCGCGACCGATGAAGGTAAGGGCTGCTCGCCCTCCAGTAGGACAACGTTCGGCTCGGTCGGAGGCGAGACGACGTTTGCTTCCAACCCAGGCTCCACTCCATCCATAGGCTAGACGATGTCTTCTTAACGCGTGCCTTCAGCGGCGCTCGCATGGCGAGCCTCCATCACCCACTGCGCGGAGACTTGCTCGGCCACCAACTGTGCATGTGGGCAAGCTTTCCCTGAGCGCATGGATGGCGTTCGGGCTCTAGACTTTGGCATACCCACTGTAGATGGCGGCAAAGTCTAGGTCCGGGTGGTGCATCACCACTGAAGTTAACACCCTCGACATCCCGTAAAACATCCTATCGGAGATAAGCGCCTGAACTTCATCTGGGTCCTCCACCAGTCGGATGGCAGGCGTGCTGGTGCTTGGTGCCGACCCGAACACCTCCGAGACGACGACCTAGGTGACATTGTGGATCTAGTCAAGCTCCCCTTGAGAGCACCTCGCTCTTCAAGGGACTTGGCCAGCGCCTCCACGCTCGGACCGATCATCGCCTTGGCCATCTCCAGGTCCTGCTCCAGGGAACCAACCCTTTCGCCCAGTTCTGGAAGAAGGATGACAAGCTCAGAAGCAAGCTAAAGGAAAAAACCAAGACATCAAAGATAGAACAGGTACATACCAAGGCAGGTGTTCTCGAGGATGGAGAGTCCTTCCTCCTACTGAGTCACCTACTCGCGCTGCCAAGTGTTCGACTCCTCCGTCCCCAGCACCTGCCCTAGAGCACGAGCACTTCCTGGTCGACCTCCGACCGGGCCTTCTGCTCCAACTCTAGGGCCTCCAGGGAACTTTGGAGCGCTGCCTCAGTCTCTGCTAGGGACTTCTCGAGCGCCATCTCGGTCTCCACCTGGTGGACCTTTGCCGCGTCAAGTCCCCGCTTAGCGGCGGTCGCCCGCTCCACCACGAGTAGCTCCGCCGCCCGTGCCTCCATCGCCTCGGCCGCCCGGTCTTGAGACTCATGGCGGGTGGACTCCAGCTGGCACTCGAGCTCAGTGACCTACTGCCACGCCATGGCTTCCCGCTCCATCCGAGCATGCTCCTACCGAAGGAAACATGACTTGTGGCTTGACATCTCTTCCAAGCCCTGCAAAGCAAGAAGCAAACACGCTAAAGCAACCAGTGAGAAACCAAGGAGTCAAGGACAAATGCAGAAAACTTACCTCTACGATGTGGGGTAGGTCGACCATAACTGCCTAATGGATGGACTTGACCTGCTCCAAGGCCTCCTCGAGCCTCTCCCAGGTTTGGGCGAGATCAGACTCCATCGTGAGTCCTCTCCCCCCAAGTACGTCCTAGAGCTGCACCACCTCCTCATCCTGAAGGATGAACCATGCCTTCCTTGGGTCACCAGGGTAGGGCTACACCATGTCAGTGGTCGCCCCAACCCACTGGAAGGCCCCATCGATGACTGGACCACCGCCAGCTCCCGCGATGGTGGGATGACCAGCGGCTCAACCCTGGCGCCTACCTCACCGAGGCAGGGGATCTCCACCTCCTCGACCTCATGGCCCACTGGCGGTTGCTCTGCCTTCGGTCTGGCCGTGTCTCCTCCTGACCCCGAGAGCTCCAACTAGGAGGGTGAGCCATTCGTCCCTCCATCGGGCGAGGCAGGGAGCCTAGCCTCCCTCCTCTCTTTGGCCATGACTATTAGGGGAGGGGCCACAAGGGTCACCTCCGACCCAACCTCCACCATTGTCACCAGGATCGCCGCCAACACCATCGCTGCTGCTGCTGCCGTACATGCGACTGGCCGGGAGGGCGTGCCCCCGGAAGGGAAGGATGCTCCACCGCTAGCCTGCTTTCCCCACCGCTCATCATGACTCGGTGCAAGCTGGGTCTCCACTCCTCCTGCACGGGAGGTGGGGCAATGCTCAACCCCATCAGTATCTGGCCCCTATCAAAAGGAACAGGTCAGTCGCGCTAAAAAAACTCAAACTATGATATCAAAAAGAAACAAAGAAAGCATACTGGGATGTAAGCGGCAGGACTCTGAAGCCCCGACCCACTGGCAATGGGCCCACCAGATGAGGGCTGCTCATAGGTCATGAGCCACACCCCATCACTTTGACCGGGGGGGAGTCGACCCGGTTGGCTCTCGATCGGCCTACGAGTCGCCACGCTTGCCGGCTTGAGGAGCGCCAACCAGAGCAGCTGGTGGGACATCCCCCCATTGTGGGTCGCACGCTGGCGCTAGCCCCAATGATGCGGGGGTGCGAGCCCACTATTCCGACTGCCTGGCCTACCCCATCATGCCCGGAGCTGGTGGGGACAAGGCCAGTGATGCCTCTGAAGGGTGCGATGATCGCGTCCGCTTCTCCTCCCGCTCGCCGACGGCGTCCGAGCTCGTGGAGTGCTTCCTTGGTGTGGTAACATCGCCACGCCTCTCTACATCCAGCCCACCGCTGGCAGACGTAGCCACAGGCTCATGACGCTCCACTGAAGTCACGACGACGCTCTAGCTACCCTCATCCCTGAAAGAGCTTGCGTCGCCACCTACCTCCGTGGGGTCCTTCGACTCAAGCTTGGCCTCCATGTCACTCTAATTTTTGTTGGCTCGCACGTGTTGGGTGACCTCCTGCTCCTTCTGGTGCCCCCTCCAAGCCTTCACAGCTCTCTTCTTCTTCCTGCCGTCCGTCGCCTCCTTCAGGGCGGCTTGTCGAGCCACACCCTCTGACCCCTTTGGAAGATGCTACCGGGATTTATAACCAGTGAGTCCCTACAAAACGGATGACTTGAAGTCAGATTACAGGAGAGCAAGATCGAAAGGGACATAGAATAAGGAGAGGAGAACATACAAGATTGGGCAGCTTCCTAGCGTGGAGAGGTCCAGGCTTTCCTTCGAGGGTCTCTAGGGCCTTCAGTTGCAGCACCCGGTCGAGTCGGCTCTAGACTTCGTCCTTCGCCAACTCCACCGGCGACGCGTGGTTGGGGTCCGTCGGGCCGGAGTATAGCCACATCGGCCACGTCCTTTCCACCGGCAGGGTGACCCGACGGTGGAAGAAGGTGTGGAACACCCGCAGCCTGTCGAGGCCGTACTGCAATAGCTTCTAGAGCTCCGCCATGATGATCTCTAGCTTGTTCTGCCGGCTAGAAGGGCCCCACAACCAGCTCTCCCGCCTCTCTGGCCTTCTACCAGTGAACAGCAGGAATGGCGCCTCCACCGGGTTCCTGATGTAGAACCATTCCCCATGCCACCCTCGATTGGAGTCACAGAGGGTGTACACGGGGTAGGAGCCCGACGCACTAGGCTTGTTCTGTAGGGCGAAGCGCCCAACCGGCACGGTCCTGGGTGGCTTGCCCTCTGGCAAAGCCCGCCCGGTGAAGATCTGCCAGAAGAAATCCACGTGTGGCTCCATCCTGAGGAAGGCCTCACAGACAGTCATGAAGTCGGTGACGTGCAGCACCCCAGTCAGATTAAGGTGTTGTAGCTCCAGACCCCATTCATTGAGGAGCCCACGTAGGAACCAATGCGCGGGGTATCCTAGCCCGTGCTCATGGAAGGCGAGGAAGGAGACGACCTCGCCAGCCCGAGGTCGTGGGAAAGCCTCCCCCGCAGGAGCCCTCTAGTGCGCCACCTCCATTGGCAGAAGCAGCCCCTTCTCGGTGAAGGCGGTCAGCACCGTCTCATCAACGTTGGATTGCCTCCAGCTCGACATTGCGCTATGGATTCATGAACAGATCTATGAGTTCTTCTCTCCCTCGCTCTACCCTTTTTCTCCTAGGAACCACCGTGGCACACGAACGCTCTTGGCGAGAAGGAAGAAGGATGAGAGCCGGTAGTTGGGGAATAGGCGAAGGAATAGGATGAAAACCCTCTCCCTTCCCCTATTTAAGGAAGAGGTGCAGCAGTTGGGGAAAGGCAAAGGATTGGGGCGAAAAACCCTCTCCCTTCCCCCATTCAATGCGGATGGGATGCGGTGGGACGCGTCCTGACCGATGGGATGCGCCCTGCCCGACGAGACAGCGCCTGGTTAGACGGGACGTGGCCTAGGCATGGCCCACCACTATCGCATGCTGGGCATGGGAAACAAGGCGCAACCACATGTAGGTGGCCCTTTGCCTTCCTAGGAAGGACCTAGAAGGGCCCAACAACGGGATCTCTGCCAAGGAAAGACCAACAGGCATCCTGAGTTGATCGAACGGCTCAAGTGAATATCGAGAGAGGGTAAGGAGCAGAGGGATGCCCCATGTGGGCCATGCCGATTCCGTCACGAATGACGAGCATGGATCCCATTCGAACATATCCGATAAAAACTCCTCAAGCCTATCACTCAAGTCATCAAGGTAACTCTACCGATCCCACTTACTTTATTTTTTCTAATACATGATCATTCATTCATCCATTCTCATACACGCATTCGCACATTCATTCATTCATTCATCCCATACATCTGAAGCATTGCATATGCAGTTAAATGCATCACAACGCTCCGTGTTGCATCACGAAGCGAAAGTTGCCTCATTCGACATGAGCAACGACCGACCGATGTTCGAAGGTCGGCCCGTGAAGGGCTCAAGGCCGCCTCGCATCAAACAGAGCTAGAGGAGAAAATGCAGATGAGCCCCAGCGGACCTCACCCAATCTGCTCAGAGGCAGATAGGGTCATCTCAACCTTCTCGTTCGATCCTAACCTCGAGCCATGCCCACAAAATCTCCATCGAGGGGAGGCCAGCGGGCACCTGAGTCAGTCTCCGAAATGATCTGGGCATCTGCCGGGACATGGGTTAAGGAGTAGTGGAATGCCACATGAGGGCTATGCCGACCCCATCACGAACAACGGACCCAGATTCCACTCGAACGTACCCATTAGCGAGCTCACCGAGCGCATCACTCGAGCCATCGAGTCAAGCGATGTTAGCTCAGCCCCTCTGGTTGTGGAAACCGCGGACAGGGTAATGCACGGAACTAGACCAACCCCTACCAAGCCCAACGGGGCTTAGGGGCTCAGGTCGCCCGACACCGACTCAGGAAATCAACCGACCACGTAGGTCACGGGCGGGACAAACACGGGCGAACACGCCAAACGACAGTCTGTGGCCCTAGGAAAGAGTACCTAGATGCTCAGCCTCCAACCAACTCACTAGTCGGACACAGGCTCGGGGGCTATACCCATGGGTGCGCTCGCGCGCACCCATTGTCCTACTGTCAAGACAAAAAATTCCCCCGCTGACAAAACAAAAAACCCCTCGGACGATTCTGCCTGAATCACCCGGGGGCTCAGTGGCTACACCCACGGGTGCGCTCGCGGGCACCAGCTGTCAGAACAAAAAATCCCCCCACTAACAACACAAAAACCCCCACAGATGATTCTACCTGAATCACCCGAGGGCTCAGGGGCTACACCCACGGGTGCGCTCGTGCGCACCCGCTGTCAAGACAAAAACCCCCCAGATGATTCTACCCAAATCTCTCGGGGGCTCCTATCGGGTTCATAAACCCGGGGTCCCTCATGGACCTGCTTACCAGCAAAAGCTCAGCCCAGCAGATGATATTGCGAATGACGCGCAACTCCTGGGCTGGCCTAGGAACCTAACGACAGGCCAGAATGGTGATCCAATCTCCGACTGAAAGGCCTAGCCAAAGAGGAATGGCGCTTGCCTCTGACTTTGGCCCGCCTCTCCGATCGAAAGGCCTAGCCAAGGAGGACCGACGCTCGCTTCCGACTCTAGCCTGCCTCTCTGACCGAAGGGCCTAGCCAAAGAGGAACGACGCTCGCTTCCGACTTTGACCCACTTCTCTGACCGGGAATACACCGAACCTCTGCTTACAACTCTTCTCTAACTAGGAGGCCAGAGCTGACTAGGGAACGATCGATCGGGGACGCCCTCTCGGTGAAGACCCAGGAAACAGACAGAGCAAGTAAGGCGGGGCGCTCATGTCAACCACAATACCAAAGACCGTACCCTGCACACCTCCAAGATAGTACTATCAGGTCAGGTCAGAAAGGTGCTTTATAACCTTCTAGACATGTTAGAACACCAACAGTGTTGTGAGCGTCGACATTTGACCTACAGTATGGTAGGCGCCGACATTTGCCATACCAGAAGAACCCAGTGAACCGACCACATGCATCCAGCCATCAACAGTATTGTGGGCGCCGACAAACCACCTTGTACCCGACGGCGTGGGCAATAAGACTAGGTAACACACACACTCTCTTTCTCTCACACTCTCTCTTGTACAGCCATCCCCTTCATCTATAAAAGGGGATGTGCTCTCTCCAAAAGCAGGACAATTCAGACAGTTGATTCCGATTCTCTCCGCTTGGCTCTAGAACTCTAATGCTAGATAGAGCATACGTTCGAACACTTAGCGCACGTCGGAGCTCCCATCACTCTTGGCCCTTCGGTCTAGAGTCCGACCGGACCTCTGATACCCCCTATCTTACTCCCTCTCATTTGTAACCCCACAACAAACTTCGAGCACCTGGGCTTAGGAATAAAGTCACCGACCGACTCAAACTGGACGTTGGGCACGTTGCTTGAACCAGTATAAATCCTATATCATTGAGTGCTAGGCAACATCCGATCACAACGTATGGCAAAACGACAAATATTTACTAGTTGGTCATTTTTCACACCGACAGGGTCTATCATCATTGTGTATTACAATGGCTAGGGGATGAGCTAAGATTGCTTATAAACAACTAGCAATGTGCATGAAGCTATAGAGGATGCCCTATATGGAAACAGTAGTAGGAACATAGAGTAACAAATTATATTATTTAAAATACACAAAATGCAACAAAAAACTGAATTAACATAGTGAAATAATATGAGGAATCTTCACCACATATTTCATTTGCTTCAAGCACTTTTATTTTAACTATATTTATAATATCAAAAAATGAGCCTAGTCTTAACTTCTGACTCTTGTAGTGCTTTCCTCACAGTATTACATGCAAGGACATGTAGAGAATATCCTTCTCACCACCTTCTTCATGAAACAAATGAGAAACATATTTGATCTATTTTGTTGTCATCTACATATTGAGTTCCTTCCACAGGTAATGATGCTCTGATCATAGAATTTTCTTATTTGAACAATGCGAGAGTGAAATCATCTACATCAACACTATATAATCATAGGTTAACAATACACACAAGCATCATTCCTTATCTTGTACCTTAAACCATGGTTAAGCACAAAGTAGTAGGGACTAAGTAATGCCTTTGATCATGGTAATGGTAGAGTCGTAGAGAAGCCAAAGAGGCACTACAACACATTTTGCCTTTTAGATAAAAAAACTGTCATAGACCTGAGGTGTTTTTTTGTCGATATACCTTTTATGACTCTTTGGTGATGAAAACCATATATCTTCCCAAAAGTGTACACCTTCGGTGACAAACAAAGTGAGCCATTGGTTCAGCGATGAACACATTTTCATTATGAAACTATGACACTTGAAAAGATTGGGTCTTCGGAGGCCTTGGCTCACAAATTGTCTTGCAACAGACAAACTTTTTGCAATGATGATCCCTACATGCGTCACATGGCACTAGGCGTATTTCTGTGTAGGTGTGTAGCGAGATGGGTGCCACAAGGAGTGCCATTACAGAAGCCAAGCTATGCCCTTGCTTGAGTTATCAAGAATGCATGAGCAGCATCGTTGTCATGTGTGGCTCTATGGAGAACATTCATGCTCTTGACATCATGTGCAACAAGGGATAACATGGACACCACCATATGTGTTATTGTCCCTATGGAGTACATTCAATCGTATCATGCGTGTTTGGCTTGGAAGGGCAGTGATGCTGCTCAAGGGAGGTATGGATGAATGGAGAGGGGAGAGGTGTGTGGTAGCGGCTGGGGAGTATGATAGAGTGAGGTATGATGTTGTGTTTTATAGCCTAGGTCTAGGGCTCTGAGCTAAGGCTCAAGATGGACAGTGTGAGCTAGGGAGCACACAACAAGTCAACAATAATCCGTCAGTCGGTAGCTAGTGCAGTGGAGGGAGATTATATTGCAAGGGCACGATGCACAAGTGTGTGACTCCGAACTTCATCATATACTAAGGGGGCCACAAGCAATTGAAGGATAGAGGAGAATCTAAAAGGGTCTTGTTAGCATCCAAGAGGTAGAATTGGGTGCTTAATTAAAAACCTTAAACCTAGAGCCTAGGTCAGTTTGCAAATTCTAGGAAAAACTAGCCTAGCTGGTTTGCACAGTGGCCTAGGCCTGTTTGGGTCATTGTCAAAGTGCACAATGGACTCCACCATTGTGTTCCTCTCATCGAGACCTAATGATTTTTGCTAGTATACAAGGTATAGTTCAAATGGATACAAGGTGGATTTGGACCTACGCAAAGTGGTGATCTGAATGTTCAACACCTCAAGCAAGACATTAGAAGCTGTGTTGAAGACCCACGAGATATGCAAAGAGTCAAAGACATAAGATGGAACCAAACCGGACATGAAGACATGAAGAAACAAAGTCCAATGTATGCTATTTGCATGCACCAAATTGATCCAGTGCCCCCCCCATAGGCACCAGACTATATTTCTCATAGTAATCATAAATCGGTTCCATATTAACTTTGTTCATCTTGTTTTGGGTGGAAACCATAACTATTTTGCCGTAAAACTAGCCTAGCTGGTTTGCACAGTGGCCTAGGCCTGTTTGGGTCATTGTCAAAGTGCACAATGGACTCCACCATTGTGTTCCTCTCATCGAGACCTAATGATTTTTGCTAGTATACAAGGTATAGTTCAAATGGATACAAGGTGGATTTGGACCTACGCAAAGTGGTGATCTGAATGTTCAACACCTCAAGCAAGACATTAGAAGCTGTGTTGAAGACCCACGAGATATGCAAAGAGTCAAAGACATAAGATGGAACCAAACCGGACATGAAGACATGAAGAAACAAAGTCCAATGTACGCTATTTGCATGCACCAAATTGATCCAGTGCCCCCCCCCCATAGGCACCAGACTATATTTCTCATAGTAATCATAAATCGGTTCCATATTAACTTTGTTCATCTTGTTTTGGGTGGAAACCATAACTATTTTGCCGTAATCTGGTGAAACCGAAAAACAAAATTGACCAATAGTATTTTGGTAAAATTGCCTCCGTACATATTATGTTGCATTATTGCTAGTGAGTGTCAAAAGACCATCCAAAGTTAGCACATTGCCAAAACGGCATTATGGTAACTAAGTTTCAACAATACGCTATGCATGGTGGCAATTTCCCCGTAATATTTCATTGTTCCTGGTAATATTGAATGCCAATTTCTATGTAACATTCGCCCACAAGACCAATATTGTACATATTATTTATAGACCACCAAGTTAGGCACATTAGAGACCATGTTTTTCGAACAAAGAACCATATGCAGTATCTTATTCATAAAAACATGTCACTAAGGCAAGAACATCAAACCTTAAGGTTGGAATCCAACTATAAACATAAAAGTGTGATGCAAATACTATTTAAAAATAATAACAAGGAGTCAACTAAAGGCAAGAGTTTTCAAACTGAATTTAATTGTAGCCTATCACAAGGGTTTCAATAATGTTTGGGATGCACTAATATCACTTTTGGTGCAATTTGTAAACCGACAATGATGCTAGGCACATGGAAATTAATTTAAACTATAGAAAATAAGGAATCATTGAAGTCTACAAACACAATACAAAAAAACAACAAACACATAGAACATTTTAGGTCTAAGTTACAATCGAAGTCTATGAACACATTATAATATAACCACCTCATGAACATTCTTCTAGCACCTGAGTGGGTCTCAAAGGTGCAAGAACATACCGAGGGGGTATCGAGAGCCAACTTGGGTGCATAAGGATTTGGAGCCTGTGATGAGCAAGTGGCCACTGCTATCTTAGCATAGACCAACAAACATGGAGTCGTGATGAGAAACTCCGCACCGCTCGCTCAATGCAGACCGGCAACCAACCGGGGCGCCATATAGCATTAGATTGCTAACAACACATCCAAACCTTCGGTGTGTCTCCATCTTCAAAAACATTTTTCTAGTACCTCTCGTGTGCATCATCTTGACTACACATAATGAAATGTGTATGTCAAGGACTTTCTCCCACAAAAGAGCCATATATGTGGATACCATAAGTGGCAAAACATTATGGTGAGATATCTTGCATACTAAGTCGGCCGCAAGGGGATCTCATCTTTGTCCATGAAGCCATACGGACGCCGCTTTTATAACCAAAAGAAATGGTGGTAGGTAGGATCAATAATGGAGAATCAATGATGTGATAGTTACGTGCATCCAATGGTAAAAAAGAATACAGATGGGTCATTACAGAAACTGGCAGTGATGTAGTGGCTTGACCCGGCAATGACATTTCACTACCGGATTGTAGCATGAGCTGACTGTCATATCTTAGCTATCGCTGCCGATTTTTGTCTTGCCAGGTAGTAGTTGGAGTCGGCAGTGATAGGTACCATCACTGCAAGGTGAATAGCTTTCCACAAACTTTGCAGATCATAGGATTACATCCAACAGTGATAAGTAATCACTGCCGGCTCCAGCACAACCGGCAGTGATGCTCCGATAGTGATTGCATGTTCAGGCGTAGTGAGAGCTCCAATTGTGTGGGGGAATTAATCAAATCAGGATTCTAAAACTTGTTTAGGCGTAGATGGACCAGTAAATAGATCAATCTAGTGATTGAGAACTTGATTCGGGCAAGGGCGACAGGTACTAGGGTGACAAGAACTTGATTCGGCCTCCATCGTCAACGGAAAACAGAACAAAAGGTAGGTTTCTTCGCGATCATGCCTAATCACATTTTTCATTAAGAGGAAAGGAGAGTTACATCACATGAGCTTAGTAAGCCAAGGCTTATCAAGAATAACAGATCCCTACAAGACAAAGAGAAGTCTCTTAGGGATCAAGCAAGGTTCCGCTTGCACGAGCGTGCCCATGTTGCCAAGCCAATTTGGCTCTCCAGCATGGGTAAACTTACTTAGGAAGGCGAGTTTGCCAAGCAAGATGAGGATTTTCATTGCTACCAAACACTCAGCCTTGACGACTGAGGTGAGGTGAGGGTCTTGCCGAGGAACCAACCAGACCCTTCAATAGCTATTATTCTCTTGATGTCCTCAATGGACAAGTATTATGACATTTTCTCCCATGACCATGGACAAGTATTGTCAACTGAGTGCGACCGCGAGTATAAGATAAACTAATGATGAAAACAAATTTGTATGACTTAATTATACATAATTAGGTATATTATAAAAATTATAAAAATAAATGGACTACAATATATTTTGTTGCTTAATACTTTTGATTCTACTACTAGTTCATTATTCGTATGGTAAGCAGTTCATGTTTGTTGACTTGGATTGTTTAGTTATCACAACCAATTCAAGATAACGTTGTTATTTTACAATACTTATTAATGCTTACATATGTTCATTTTCAGGAAAAGCATCAGGCGAAAGTCTACATTTTAATCTCAAGGTATTCATAAGTTTCTATATTAATTCAAGCATATGACTAGTGTGCCACACTAACTAGGTCATCATTCTCCAATAAGGGAGACACACGAGGGAGCACATAATTTATATAGTCACAGAAGAACTATGACAAAGAATTCGACATTAGGAAGCAAACTATCTAGACTATTGATGCATGATGCTTATAAATTTTTTTATCTTATTGGGTTCTTTTTTTTTTAATCATCATTATCTTATTGGGTTCTCATAAAAGGGAAATATGTACCTTCACTTACATTGCTGCTCCTTCGCTAAAAAAGTCCAAGAGCCTCTCTAAACATCAATCTGTACATCTCTATTTGAAGAGTAATCCCAATAATATTCTCTTTATATATCTCTCGTGTCTCCAGCAGGCACTCTAATTTCATTCTCTATACTCAAATGGCTTATCATAATGTTCCTTAAGTGATAAACTCATGATAGAACTATCATATATTGAATTTACAAAGTAATCTAGCCCCTCCAATAATGGAGAACGAGAAGGGTGGTTATGAAGAGTGAAAATATGAAGAGTGCTTTAGAAAATCCATTAGAACCTGATTTTTTCATTTTAAAATTCTATGATAAAGAACTATTTATAGGGTCTCTTGGAGATGTTTTTAGTTACCGGTTTTCATAATTCAACAAATTTTTTTCATACCCTACACAGCCACTGGCGTACAACTTTTCCCCCTGCCCAATGCAACCGCTCTTGGCTTATTATTATGCTTTTTAAATCCAGGGCTCGCAACCATCTAGGCAATTACACATTGCCAATATATAGTAAATTTTCAATTAAACTAGACTTCAGGGAAATAGTCTTGACGTAGGTTAGGAAATTAAGCAATGGAACAATCGGATCTTGAACTGGGCTAACTAAAAAAACTGTCTCGTTGGGAGCATTGGATCATGCCAATCGACTAGCTATATATGCTGCCAGTTGTAGGCTTGACAAGTGCTGTGGAATAGGATCCTTATATTTATATTCTTATTATTTGTGCTCACTCTCCGTCTCCGCCCATCCCTAAACCTCACCTCAGTATGCGCATATGGGTAGTTATTTTTTGTTTATTTATCTTTTTCATGGCTGAATGAAAATGCTTCAGGGGTACATTGCTGGCAACCCAATGACCGACAAGAAGTTCGACACAGATGGAAAAATCAAATTTTTTCATGGAATGGGACTTATATCAGATGAGCTTTATGAGGTGATGAAAATCATAACACAGTTTTTGTATAGTTTCATATAATTTTCGCATGCAGTTATTCTAGCCACTCTAAAAGAAGCATCCTGCATCCTGGCCCCGAATAAAACCAAAAAAAAAAGTCGTTTCTCATATTTACATCAGAAGGCTAAGCGACCTGATGTATTCTTACACGAAGGTTGCATGTTTATCAAGGATACAAATATATTTTTTTGCTTGCAGCTTGCCAAAGTGAACTGTAGAGGAAGCTATGATCCGCCCGCCAATCATCAATGTGCAAAATGCATTGAGTCTATAAACCATGTAAGTCATTCCACAGTTGAATTGCTCAATGGCATGTACATACCAGTGTATCCATCCACGGTGGAGGCTCGATAAATCAATAAATAATTTTAATTTCATCAGAAAATGAAATGATGTTAATTACCTATTCGGAATGAACAAAAAGCACACCTATATTTTTCTTGAACCAATAAAAAAGCACACATATATTGATTTCCTCAGTATAAAAAATTTAAAAGTAAACCTACTGCTCTGAAGAGTTGTATCAGTCTGTTTGACTTGAATTATATTTCCATTTATTTGACTGCGATCTTATAGTACACCCTCAAGAAATTAAGTGTTCCCTTGAATTATTATGTTATTAATTTTCCCTGGCAAAGTGGTTTGCTTCAGATGGCATGTGGAATTGTCACCTATCTGACTTTATGTATATCATCTTCAATTTAGCGCCGCATGTATACGGCAAATCTCACTAAGGCTCTAATTGATAATGAAAAAGCAGTGCACAAAGGACATCAATGAGTTTCACATCCTCGAGCCGTCATGCAAAACGCTTTGGAGAAATGTGACAGAAAAGGCCGAAATGCACAGGGTCATGCTGGAGTCCGATGGCGTTGGCGTGCCTATGCACTTCAAGTGCAGAGTAATTTAGCAAAAACAAAAAGAAAACATATGTCCAGTAGCATTCATTCCTATTGACGTCTATACTTAATCTCATGTCCTACCGATCTTTGTTTCCTTGCAGCACGACTCTTATGAGTTGTTATATATATGGACAAATGATGAAAGTGTAAGGAAGAATCTGGGCATTCGACAGGTATACACCGGCCTAGACTTTTAGCTACCATTGGTCGATGCATGCAGCTCATTTCATAGCAAAGATACTTATGTCCCCTGTTTGAATCATGGGTTAGGCTACGAAGTAAGAGAATCGAATATTTTTATTCTACCACCACTTGATGTGCCAGACCAAAGCCGTCGACTAATTCTGTGGTATAGATAAAAATTCTTTGTCCCCATTTTCATAATAACCTTATACGTACGTTTGGTTTGGGTGTATTTGATCGGTAAGGACAGCTCAATAGTTTTTTGAGAGAACGCGCTACGCGCATGTTTCATTAAGAGAAGGGGAAACAAGGCAGCTCAATAGTTACGTATGTGCATGCTCAGAAAGAGACAACTATACATTTTTGAATTGGTCGATGGCAAATTCAAAATGAAACATGTGCATACAGCAAAAAAAAAGAGTCCCAATTCTGAATACAGTCCAAACAACCAACAGCCAGAAGCACGCGACAAAATTGTTTCCCGCGTGATGAGACTCAAATTTCAAAAAATAGAAAACCCTTCAATACGATGTCAGATGAAGATAATTTTTATATGTAAATTGTAGACCTCGATGAGATCTACAACTTTGTAGTTTTGAGTTTTTTCATTTGAGGACAGTAAGATGCTCAAAAAAATAATATAAAATTTCAGCACCATATTTTATCGCGTGATGAGACTCAAATTTCAAAAAATAGAAAACCCTTCAATACGATGTCGGATGAAGATAATTTTTATATGTAAATTGTAGACCTCGATGAGATCTACAACTTTGTAGTTTTGAGTTTTTTTTCATTTGAGGATGTTAAGATGCTCAAAAAAATAATATAAAATTTCGGCACTCCCGAAAATATCAAAAGTTACTGTTCACCCGCGAAACCGCCCACAAGGTTGACAGTTGAACTTTTTCGAGAGTTGGAGGGCCAAAGTTGTCCGGTTTTGAAGTTCGAGGTTGAAATCCGAACTTTGCTGCAAGTTGGAGGGTGTAAATTGGAATTAACCCATATGTGGGACATTTTGCATATTGGTCCACGTTATATATTCCTGTAACATTGCTTCACTACAGGAAACAGTCGGAGAATGGAGAAGATGTAACATTTCCATACTTTACGAAAAGGATATCCCAAGTACAGTAGAGCATCATCGGATGCTACGCAGAAGTGGATATCAGGCTCTGATATACAGGTTAGTTATAGTGTCCATGAACACTCGCTGTGACTCACAATGTACTCTGCAATATGCTTGTTAGCTTCAAGTTTCTCTATTGGTACACGTGATTCCACTTAGATTCAGTTGTCTGACGGGAAAATCAGATCAAAAGGCGATTGCAAGATACTAAATCTCTGATATTTCAAATGTCAGCTTCTCCACAATATTTCCCAGTCAGGAATCCTTAGAGTGCTCATTTCCAATGCTCACATAATTTGCTGGTTTGTTGCTTAATGTTGCAGTGGCGATCACGACAGTGCATTTTCCTTTGTTGGCACACAAGCATGGATTAGATCTCTTAACCTGTCTATCAATGAAGACTGGCGACCATGGCATGTTGATGACCAAGTTGCAGGGTATGGAACCCATCATACCTTACATTTTTACCTTTGCACTTCTCATCGCACACCGCCACATAAAACCTAAGTGACCAAATGCGCCCAAATTATAAGTTGTCTTGCAATTTCTAGGTACTTAGCTTTTGCTATACACATACAAAATATTTTGTATATATAAATAGTTAAAGCTATGCGTTTAGAAAAACAAAAATGATTAGCAATTTGGAAGGGGAGAGCAATTGTCGGTGTTTTTACCATCCGACGAGTGACCAACGTATCCAATCAGAGGGGTAGCATATGGGGCACAAATTTATCCAGATTCAGGTATGGGGTACCATAAATCCAGCAGAAATGAGCTTTATCGCTATGCACCGTCTGCTCCAGAGAGCGGGGGATGCTGATGATGTTGACGATGGATCAGTTGCTTTTCGCCTGGATTGCTTGGATTATACACACACGTGTGTGTGTATAATATACATATATATGTTTCGGTCACTCCATACAACGATAAAAAGGCGACGCAGCTGTAAAAAGCATCAGGCCAATGCACCAAAATCTGGATCAGTATAGTAAATTACCAACCATCAAGCGCTCACAAAATTCCTGAAATTCAATATGAATTCGCAGTCAGTGACAATTTTCAGAGAAGTTTTCGAAAATGAAATATCACTTATATCAACAACGTCTTCATTTTGTAACAAGCTTATGTAATTTCTCGATGCAACTGCTTGTTTATTTGTTTGAATGGTTCAAAGTAGCATTCTAAGGTTTGGCTGTTTTTTCTCGAGTTTCTTTTTCTAAGGATAGAATATAATCATGGGACTGGGCCTCTTAAGCATCTACGCTACATGCTAGAGTTCACCTTCACCATTGCAAACTTCCTATACCAATCAAGTCAACCTGGCATATGCATAGTTAACTGTCAATGTAAAATTCAGTCAAAATGATTGGCCCAGACTCCAATGAAAGTAAATTTAAATAAACCAAGCACACGACTCTATTGAACCTAAGCAGTCAGTGGTTAATTTAAAGCATCATGCTTAGCAGCACAAAGTATTCAAGACTAACTAAGGTGCTCCATTTGTCATAAGGAAATTAGAAAAAAAAAATCGATAGATGAAAGGTTTATGAGTCTTCTAGTATGACAGAGTGACTAGATACATGAACATAAAAATAAATCAGACATCCCTTTCAAGAAGCTAAACTTACAGCTGAAATTAGAGTCATATGAAAGAATAAGTTCCACTATATCATCAATCATTCCCTACTATATATGCACACATGCCTTCTGTAAAAGAAAACTGAAGAAGCAACTCCAAAATCCAGAGTACTTAGCTGGTTGCTCAAGGTGATACGTTAGGGGAGCTCGGACAGCAAGCTTCGTTAGGGGAGAAGAAAACCTAAGACGTGAGACTGGACATTCATCTAGAAAGTAGAAACACAAACTGGCATATATGATATAATCGGCTAGTGGTTTATTAGGAACATGGGGTTTTACCAAAAACAAATGTTAAAAGTTCAGGTCTGCTTTATTGAGCACCCACTGCTGCTGTCCAATGGAACTCCCTCCCATGGCCACCATGCGGGTCTCTGCAAGAGGAGAGGACCAAAAGAAAGCTAAAAAAAGAAAAGGATGGCCAATGCTGCCGCCCAGCGAAGCTCCTGCCCGTTGCCTGTTCGGATCCGAATTTGCGTGTGTTAGGGAGCCACAGTGCCCCCGCCCCACCAGCTAACCTCTCTTCATGTTCATGGTATGGCCCAATGGGAAAACAAAGGTCTATAAAGTCTCTCTCAACACCAAATCACACTTAAACTTCCTGATCCTAAATTTTGATGCTCATTCCTTTGAATTGATCATCATGTGAGTGTGCACCACACCTTTCAAAGATTTGACTATTTTTATTCTAAGGCCCAAAGGGAAAACAAACATGAAATATCTATGCTACTTCAAGTGTCTCTCAACACCAAATGACAGTTAAACGAGTCAGTGCTTAATCTGATGCTCAATCGTTTGACCAATGCTCTTGAATATTAAAGTGCTTAAGATCCCATATAAGGATCACTGTGATCTAGGTTTGGGTATCCCTACAAAATTCATATTTGTCACATTAATATTGTTGCTTTTAATCACCAAAACACTTACAAATGGATTTAGATGTTTATATTAAGTAGTTCAATGTTTTCAGCACATTTTTTCTTGGTATATAATCTACTTTACCACTCTCATAATGTTTTTGAAATATTGAAAAAGATATTTATTAATAAGAAAATGTTACAACAAGGTTCCCAACAAGTTCTGAATTATACCCCTAACATCTTTTCCCCTTGTTTGCACATGTTCAACAAGTGAACATTTTAGATCTCCTTGCAAGCACTTACGATATCTTTCCTCTTTTTTTCAGATTTACTACAGGTTACTCGAGTAATTTAACATATGCAACTGTGAAGGTATATGCTTTGGATATGTTTATTTTTCCATTCCGATAGCATATTTAAGTTATCTAAAGTCTTCTGGGCAACCTAAAAGCTATGCAACTTCACCCAATTATTAAGTTATCTGGGTATGTAGATAGTTATTTACATAATTTTGTTTAATCACATAGGGTGCTGGCCACACTGCTCCGGAGTACAAGCCCAAGGAGTGCCTCACAATGTTTGCAAGATGGATTTCCAGTATACCTTTATGAGTAATCATTTACCTATTGGAGTTCTCCATTAGTGTAAAACATTTTGTACCACTTAATATTTTGAGTGTTAAGGCAATGTACTAGAATATGTTAAACTCATTGAACTAAAAGCCAAAGACACTACGCCAGAACATGCAATCACTATCGGAGTATCACTGCCTGTTGTCCTAGAGCAATCACCGTTGGAGCATCATTGTCGGTCGTAAGCCTAGAATTCAGAAAATTAGCGGGCAGCTATTCACCCAGCAGTAATGGCACCTATCACTGTCGGCTAAAACCTAGCCGACAGCAATATATCACTACCGGGTGAAGCTACAAACCAGCAGTGATAGCTACGATATCACTGTCTACTCTAGACAACCTAAGGCCTCCAATTTCAACCTAGTCAAAACATATGCAATAAAATAATCTATCTAGATGTACAACTAGGGTTTTGCTAGGTGTGTTGCTATATCTACCGTAAAATAGTTATGCAACCTAGGTTCCAATCCTATCACTGGCCTATCAAACTAAGCTAGGAATATTAAGCACATAACCTAAGTACATAAAGTAATTGCGAAAGGCAAAGGGCGATAGAGACGCAAACTACCATTTGATGACACTGGTATTTTTACCGATGTATTGAGAAGCTCTTTGCTTCCCCGCAGTCCTCGACGGAGCCGCTCATAAGGATGTCTGGCCCTCGCAAGGGCGAAGCTTTCGGTTGGGTAACTCCGTGGATAGCCCCGGGCCTTCCCCACATGCAAGTGGGTCTTCGAGATGGCCTCTCCTAAACCGCTCCCCAACGTCTTCACTATCGAGCTTGCAGCCGAAAACTCCATGGCCCTCGTTCCCTTTTGGTACATGGTGGTGGCCACACCATAAACAAGGTTGGTGTGGTATGTCCCGCAAGACTACAAGCCCCTCCAAGTATAACAATGGTGCGCGCAAGTACCGAGTGAGCAAGAGGTATGCAAACCTCACTAAAACTAGGCCTAAACCTAGAGCAAGCGTAATAGCGGTGGTCTAACTAGTCTAAGCACTTCGCAAAGCACCCACACTAATCACCTCATATTTTCCTAAGCACTTTTGGTGGCTAGAGCACAAATGGATGAGCCTCAACTCTCCACACACTTCCTTAACCCCCACACACACCCAAATGGCTAGTCACGGGGGGTATATATAGCCACCAATGCAAAACTAGCCATTGGAACCTACTGTAGCTTTTTGCTCAATCACTAGATGTGTCCGGTGGGGTACACCAGATAGGTCTAGTGCCCTTCCATAGCAAGCCATTAGAACTAGCTGTTGCCGACCGTTTGGGAACATTACCCGTTAGGTGCGACGTTTGGTGCACACTGGATATGTCTGATTCATTATGGCTATCTCCAATCTTCTCTGCATCCTCTTTGGTAGAATCCTCCGGAGTACATGTTTGGTGCTTCAAGGTATAGGCCCGGTGAGTGACTTTATTGTACCACCTGTTGGGATGTGGCTGATCCCGATAGGGAGTCAAGCCCAGTGCTACTTAACTCAAGTCGATGGAGGCCTTCATGCGAAGGCTAAGGCCTTTCGCTTGGTCTAGGAATGATTACTGAGGCAAACATTTCTTGGGTGTCAAGCCAAAAAGTAACCCCCTCCTCATTGGGGTTTGAGCCCCCTTTTATTGGCAACGGTTACATGTACTCACTTGTACACAAATGCCCTGTACTAGTTAGGGCATATTCTAGCATATTCTCTCATTCATAGTGTACAACACGCTAGGGGCTTAAGCAACTTTTACATGTGGAACCACTTCGCTTCATGGGCCCTTGTTGAGCCATATCGCTTGCCCGCCGGGCTGCCTGGCTGGGCTTGTGGACTCTAGCTAGTGCCCTCCGCCGAAGGTTCCTCGTCCCCATTGGCTGCAGCATCTGGCCGATGGTTCAAAGGCATTCATACACTTACTCGAAAGCTCGAATCACTGATGATCAACGAAGACTCGTCGAGGCCTTCGGGCGCCATAGGCAGAGGCTTGGCTTTTTTTACCTTCGCTGAGGGCTCCTTATGCCTTCGGCGCCAGCCCCCTCCTTGGTCCCTAGGAGGCCTTCATAGCGAAGACCTATGTTTGTGTTACCTACAACCATGGAACTTGTGATGTGATGCTAAGATCGGATAGTGAACCTTCGGGCGCAAGACTTCGCTGCCAACAATGCCCCCTTCGAGGGTAAGGTTTGACGTAGACAAGCCTGATCCTTGACTTCTGGCACATGTTTGCCTTGAGTCCCGAGGGTTCACTCCCCCTGGGATCGTTTACGTCTGACGTGTGAACTGCCCAAGGCCTTCTCAACGCGCTGCAGTTGGAAATGCTGAGCAAAGTTTGACCATGGCGTGGCAAAAGTTGGACGGTCACTTGGATGACTATAAAATGAGGGGGCTAGATCAGAGGTATCCCTAGTCTCTTTCACTATAGTTAAAAATTATAGCTTTTCCTTTTAGTCTTCGTTCTTGGAGTTCTTCGCTTGTAGTTGTTAGAAGTGGCTACTTACTGTGGTTGTGGTCCGTGGTCGAAGCTTTTCGCTATTAGGGTTCAAGATTGGGATCTGTACTTTGAGCGGTCCATGATGGCGAGCGCGAGGGCTCAGGATTTGGAAGAGGCTTTGGATGGTGTTGAAGCTAGCCCTAGGGACTTAGTCGGAGGTGGGAGCAACAGTGGCAGAGGCGATGTTGAGTTTGCGAAGACCTTTGAGTTTGGTCCTTCGCTCACCACTGAGGCTAATGTGAACAAGTATGAAGGGCTCAAGTGGTTCGCTGAAGGTCGGGCTAGGGCACCGAAAGGTGAATCTATGCTGAGGCCAGAGGTTGGCAAAGCGGTAGTCTTTCGCGATTTCTTCATATGTGGTTTGTGTATGCCGACGGTGAGGTTAGTGAGAGAAGTATTGGAGGACTTCTCTGTGTAGTTGCATCATTTGACACCGAAGGGGGTTTTGACTTTGGCCAAGTTCTACTAGGTGTGCTCGACCTTCGATGTTGATGCTGATTATGAGCTTCAACGTTAGCCAAAGAGGTTTGCAGTCAGAGGCATGATGAAGTAGGCTCCGTTTAGTAGTTGCACTTTTATGCCATGATGGACTTCCAAAGGTCAAGAGAATGAGATTTTGTATGCTCGGCGCAATCGTTAGGCCAACAGTTGGTACCACTATTGGTTTTATGTGAGGACCCCAAGGGTTGCTTTCAAGGGTGAGAAAGGCAAAGAGGCTTACTGGTTTCCTCTTGGGTGAAAGATGGAGGAGATGAACCCTTCGCCCTGGGCTACAGCTGAGGAGAGAGAAGCGGGAGGCCTATGAAAAAGCCTTTGAGTATGCGGTCTGGTTTAGCGGTGCATGCGATCTAGTAGAGGATTTGCTGCTGTGGGAGTGTGGCATCTAGGCCACAATACTTGGAAGGATTTTTCTTGTGGAAGGATGAGGTTGCTGATTTTGGGTGCGGAAGAGGGCGTGCCTTTCCCTCTTTTTGGTCTTCAAAGGGCCAAGGGCAAGGTTGACATCATAATTAAGAAGGGGGTCAAAGGCTTGGCTCACAAGATTCTTTGGGAGAGTTCAGAGAAGGATACTACTAAAAAAAACTTTCTAGAGGTGGTCATTTTGGATTTACGGAGGAGGGCAGAGTAACTGCCTCGGTCCAAAGGAGGCGGTTGCTTGGTCCGCCTCGGTTAATCCATTAACGGTGGCTGGCGCCTTTAGGCGCCAGCCTCCGTTAATCAATTTAAAAATTTAAAAAGCCTAAGCAAGCCCAATTGAGCCCACTGCCGCCACTGCCACCATGTCCGTCGGAGGAGGGCCCGACGAATCTAGGTGCGCCTCCTCCCCGCTAGATCTGGGCACAACCAGCCTCCTCCATGCTAGATCTGGGCGTGGCCAACCTCCTCCTCATCGAATCTAGGCATGGCCCCGTGCAACCGCCATGGGAGAGGAAGGGACGGAGCCACCACCATGCGAGAGAGAGGGAGACACAGCTGGCCGACCTCGACCTAGATCCGACCAAAACCTCCTCAATGGATCTAAACAATGCCTAGAGGGGGGTGAATAGGCGTATCTAAAAATTTCTACGTAATCTCAAAGTCAAATGTCAGTGACAGTTAGAAGTCCTGATAGTTTGGGCCAGAACCCGAAAGTTCCGACGCAAATAGCCGGGAGTTCCGGCACCTACGAGAATTGCACTACAAGTGCTAAAATGAACTTTGAGTGAAGGATATCTTACAACCCCACTCCCTAGTGGTAAGGTAAAGTGTTAGGGTTGCTTCTTTGATGCCGGAAGGTCATCACTTCGTAGATCGAGTCCAAACCCTAAGAGGAGTGTTGGAGAGGAAGACAAACCAACTAGAACAAATATGATAGCACAAATCACAACAACAACAACAAGCACGCGGGACACAAGAATTTATCCCGAGGTTCGAAAACCCCACAAAGTAGCTCCTACGTCCTCATTGTTGAGGTGACCACAAAGGTCGGAGTCTCTTCCACCTCTTTGCCTCTCTCAAAGCAACCACAAAGGTCACTCGAGCTTTCCACTAAGAAATCAAGGGTAATACAAACTTCCCAAGGCTCTTCCACAAGATGGAAGCTCTTGGGCGACGCCTAGCTAGCTAGGTTCCAAGAACCCAAGAGTAATAGACACAAATCCAACCCGCTTGACGAAGAAATCAAGTGCTCAAGCTTGCCAAAGTGATCCTCTCACTCAATTCACTCTCTTTTCACTCAAGACCCTAAGGGAATCGAAGATTGGACCAAAGGGAAGAGGAGAGGGGTGCCTTGAATGCTTGGGAGCTGTTTTGGATGAAGGTTGGTGAGCAAAGAATGAGTGGTTCTTGGTTTGAAAGAGAGGAGAGAGCTATTTATACTCAAAGGCAAATCCAACCGTTCAGATCTGAGTTAGAAGTTCTGACACAGATCGTCGGAACTTCTGGCTCAACGCAAAAACATTGTTCACGCAGATAGTCCACTGGGCTTGCTCGCTATCGTCAGAACTCCCAGCGGTCGCCGGGACTCCTGACAGACATGACGAGCCAGGTGACTATGTCCCAAGGTGTCGAAACTTCCAGCGGGAGCCGGGACTTCTGGCACCCAGAACTCTTGACTCCCGTTGGGACATCCGACGGGCGAAGATGCGTAGGCAGCTAAGTCGTGAAGTGTCGGGACTTTCGGAGGGAGCCAGAACTTCCGGCACTCGGAACTCCCGACTCCCGTCGGGACTTCCGACGGGCAAAGATGCGCAGGCGGGCTGCGTCTAATTCAGCAAGCCCCGGAACTTTTGGCACCAAATGTCGGGACTTCCGACAGCCGAAACTCCCGGCTCACGCCAGGACTTCCAGCTACCAAAAGTCCATAAACTATGTCCAAGTGTTCGTGAGGTGATTTTGTGTCTCTCTTTTAATTTTATTTTTATGCTTGAGCACTCTATCTTTCTTAGACCACCTAAACTTGCATCCCTCTTTATAGTACGACATATCTAAACCCAAAACAAAATAAAAAAGCTTTGGAGAGCGCTTTGGGTTCGTCCGCTTTTTGCACTTAAAGAATTGAGGATACCATTTCATCTTAGATCAACTCTTTTAGAGCTTTCAAGGGACTAAAGCTGCAATATATCTCATTAAGACCTCATTAGTCCCTAATTTGGATGTCATCAATACACCAAAACCCACATAGGTGGCAAATGCAGTTTCACCTCTGCCTAGACCCGTCCGACCTTCGCCTCCGCCTCCCCGCTGTCGGGCCTCCACCGTGGTGCGTGTGCCTCGACTGCATCCACCCCGCTGCTCCCTGCCGCACACGCCGCCGCCGGCCAGGGGCATGTGGCCTACCACCATGAGGCACGAGAGTGCATCCTATCGCCCCGGTATGAGCCCCTGCCTGCGGATGCTAGAGAAGGAGAGGGAGGAGAGGGAGCCGCCGGTGCAAGGTAGAGAGCCTACGGTTTCGCCTAGAGGAGAGGGAGGAGAGGAGAGAGGGCCTCGACTATATTAATAGAGGCACACCTTATAGTTGCCCGCCTTCGAAAATAGTCTTCAGAGGCGGTTGTCTTAAGGCAACCGCCTCGGTAAATCAATTTAAGGAGGAGGCCATTTTCTGACCGCCTCTGTAAATAAACCAACCGCCTCTGTTAATCAATTTCGAGGCGGTTATTTTTTGGTGCCTCAGTAAATGAAACGACCACCTCTGTTAATTGTCCGGCATTTTCCGAGGCGGTTAGATTTTGTGACCACCTCGGTTACTCGCAAAATCATTTTTGTAGTAGTGGGAGTATACTACTCGAGTTGCCGTCGTTGGTGGCCGCGTTCCCTGGCCAAACCGGCTATTTGAAGAAATTGGTGCAAAGTATGGAGACCAGGAAGTTTATGAAAAAGGCCAAGGTTATTGTTTTCTGGACAGTTTGACTTGGCTTATTGTGGGTGCCTTACTCTTTTCATTTGCTGCAGAGCTTCAACATCGCGCAGATTGTCGAGAAGAAGGTTATCAACACTCTTGCTCTCCGAGAGACTTCGATCAGCACCCTTCAAGTGCAGGTCGAAGGTCTTGAGGCCGAAACGGAAAGGCTCGTTAAGGAGGTTGAAGATCTCCATAAGGCGAACGAGGCACTGATGGCTGAAAGGGCTAATATGGATGTTGAGGTCAAATAGCTGAGGGAAGGGAAGGCTGTAGCGGATCACAAGATTGACAACATGGAAAAAAATTTGAGTGCATCTGTGAATGCTAAAGATCGAGGTTGCCCTTGAGAGCCTGAAAAAGTAGGCCGATGTTGCTCAAAGCCTTCGCGACAAAGTGGAGAGAGAGAGCGTGCGTTGAGTTCTGAGCTCAAAGATGGTGTGAAGTTCTTGGAGGAGCAGCTGTCGTGTGTGAAGGCTTTGGGTCATGCTTCTGTTCATGAGTATGCCAGTGTGCTTGGGGCCTTTGGCTGTGTGACGGAGGCCGTGGCAACGGATGCACCGGTTTTCGACGTGCTGAAGTGGTTTTCAAATAATTTTACAATTTTGTCGGTCTTTTTCGGGGAGGCCAGCGACTTTGCCACTTTCTCTAGTGTGACGAATGTGTTGTCGATGTTGGAGAAGGCAGGTTGTCGGCATATGGGGGACTTCCACAAGAGGAGCTTTGTGTTTGATTCTCCTGATAAACTTGGAGAGCTCTCGAAGACTGTGAGCATGGCGAGCTGGCGCTTCATGAAGGAGTTTTGGGTTTTGTTTGGGCGGGATCATGCTCGCAGACTTGCGGAGGCTCATTGTGCCCAGGCTTGTGTTGGTTTGTTAAGGTTTCTCTTAGAGGCTTGGTTTTGGTGTAGGTTTGACGTTATTTAGTTTTATTTGGCATGAGTCGAAACCGAAGGAGACTGCGCAGGCTACACCGGGAGCGGCTGCCGGGGTTCAAGCTGGTGGTGATGCTGAGAAGGCCCAGATTGGTAAGACCTCGACGACAGTTGCTGGTTGGCTGACGGAGGCTCCTGTCGAAGGCCCTGTTCCTGCTGAGGCTAACCCGAAGGTGTACATCTTATCTACTTAGGAGTAGAAGGTTTAGTTGTTTTAGCTTTGTAAAAAGGGCGGAGTATTTTGTCTGAGCTGAATATATTTTGTCCTGTGCAAGTTTCCTCCTGGGGGCCTATGCAAGATGTTACCCCTATAACAATGATGTATGACAACCTATATGCTGATGGGGAGTTATGAGACGTGGCGACTGAGTCATGAAAGGCCTTCGGTTGCTGAAATGTGGCAGTTCGTGGAAAGCACGTACGGCGAAGGCACTGAGTTCACGAGATCCTTTACGTTTCGAGTTGTTTGATTAATTTACTTGCGGTTTATCTGGAACGCCTTTTCTTTTGCCTTCGGGCTAGTTCCCCCTTCGGGGCTGTTGTAACTGCTGTGAATTGTTTGTTCATATTACGGTTGTAAGGAATGTGTGTCTCACAACGTTTGATTTGCATGTCTTTGAGGGGTGTTGCTCCCTCTTTTTGTTTTTGCGAATTACACAAGTACATATGCAGATGCTACTTTTTTCTTACTATTTCTTTTTCGAATGTTGTAATTGGCTGACAAATTGGGGCCCTTTACAACTCGAGGGTCTCCCCCCTAAGGCCTTTGTCAACGTGAGGGCCTTCGGCTCTTTGCTTTTGTGGCTTGCCCAATGTTAGACGATAACTTGTGTGATACCCTTTTGGGCGTTGCTCCCTTGGGTTTTTTTACTCTTGTCGTAGTGCGAGTTACGAGTTGCGAATGAGATCAAAGGCATTATGTGTTATGTATTGTCAAAGAGAGATAGTTATACAAATATTTTGGATAGAAGTGAGCTCCCTTGTGCCTTGGATCTCTGATCTTGGGCTTTTGGATTCTGGCCTGCGCTCTCGGAACAGAGAGGCTCTAGCACTTCGGGATACGGAAGCACGAGCGTGGGCAGATTTCTACACGCCTTCCTGTGCTCTGTGGGCTTTCTCCGAAGGCTGTCGAACTCATGCTTGTCATGTGCCTGTGGTCTTCGTCTCCTTCGAGTGAACGTTGCCATGGAGTGAGTCCGAGGCTAGGTGCCGGGGTCACTAGCTTCTGGGCACTCTCACTGCTGGCTCTGGGGGCCCTACCAGGCCTTTGGCTTTCCACCGGCTGATTCGGTGCTAGCTGGTGCTGATGGCTTCTTGGGGGATGAGACTTCTCGTGGTATTCTCTGAAGGCCTCTGCTGCTGGCCGGTCCATGGCGACCGATGTCGCGCACCACGGGCTGGTGCAGGTGTCGCCATACTTAGGGGCCTTCGCCGTTTGTCCTGAGCTTCTTGCTTTACGAGTTTTCTCATGGTACCGTTGGCCAGCCAGGGTCGAAGGCTCTTTGGAATACGTTGGTTTCCATTCTGTGTGACATCCAGAATATGTTATTTATATTAGAAAGTGCAAAGTGGTATATGGTTCAACGGGAGTTTTAAACTTTTAATGAGTGAAAAAAAATTGTTCCTTGCTTGGATGGATGATCAGATGCCATAGATACATAGAGCTCGTCGAATGCATTCTGTTTGACTACTACATGTCGTTTGGATATCGAGTCACAAAGATATAGATTACACAAGTTTTAATGGGAAAAAGGAGCCCGTATTGTAACCGAGCCCAGTTCTTTTCCATGTCTTTCTCATCTCTCCCCACAAAACCTAATACCTATATCCTTTGATGAGCGGCCACTGCCGCCTCATATTCACACGAGGAGAGAAGATCGGAGAATAGAGAAGACAGGAGAGGGAGAGAAATTAGGGTTTTGATTTTCGTTCGTGGATTGTATGCGTTTCTCCTCCAAAACTGGTTGGTTATCTTCTTTTCTTCCCGTTTTGCCTCAATTCCATGCTTGGGGTCGTTATTCTTGATGGTGTTGCTATGGGTGCTGCCACCTCTCCTTCCTCCCTCCGCTTGATATCCTCCCTCAACCTCTTGGTCTACAACGCTGCCCTCTCCGCCACCTCCTCTCTTTGCTCGATCTGCGCCACCACTGTCTCCGAACCATCAAAGCTCCCTTCGACGTGCTCTCTCTTGCGAGATCTGGCGCGGGGACAGTCGATCCGACGAGAGGACCGCAAATCCAAGAGACTTGGACATGATGCCACCATGGGGGTCGGCAGAGTCCGCCTCGTCATCTTCCACTACAGGCTCACCGCCACCTGCACCAAGCTTTTGTCGTCTTTGTCGACCCTTCCCTGGTTCGACGTCATTCATCTATGGGGTTCGGCAGTTCTGGCCCTCGGCGCCACGAAGGCGGCTCGGCCAAGAGTTGGTGCTCCTTCCATCAAGCTACGATGGATCCACCTTGGCGGCAAGGGTAAGCCTCTCATCTCTTCTCTCATTCCTCTCCTCTCTGCTCACCCTCACTCTTCTAGTTTCCCAGGTTGGGAATGGCGATAGATCTCATTTGGGCCTGGAGGAGCGTATCTTCGAGGATGGAAGGCTTGCAGGCGCAGGCCTCTACAGTGTCCATGGATTCAAGCTTCGCTAGGGAGCATGGTGGTGAGGCCTAGCGGCAGGTGCGGCGGTGGGGCTCGTGTTGGGCACGGTGGCAGGCCTTGGCAGCAGGTGGTCCCGATGGCAATGCCGATGGTGGCCACTATTTTTTTGTTTTTTATCCATTTTTAGAGCCAAGTGTTGTAATTACGCTAGTATGTTTTTTTTATAAAGGAAGATTTTATTAAAACCTCAGAAGCAATACATCAAGTTGCCTCTGCCTAACATAAGGCACACAGCCAATTGTGCTGGTATGCGGAGACACGATTTCAGAGACGGACACCATTACGGACAACCTCTGATAGTGATGATCCGCCTCTCTAAGTTCCTTTTGGACGCCTCAGAAAAGTGAAAACATCGTAGTGCTAGCAAATTATATTCTATTATTAAGGGATTGATTATCTAGAAGTCTTTTGCTGATGAAGCATGTTCTGTTGACATGCTTGCAATAGTAGCAGACATCGTTACCATGGTGATGGGATAGTAATTAAAATCATAGCTACGAAGTGGATTTCTGCATTTGTATGCGAATACATATCGATGTACTGGAGTAATTGATAGGTCATGCTTCAATATTGAACTGAGGGGCAATACGGCGTTCTCATACATTCTTTGGAATCCAGCAGCCGTGGAAGCCGTATGGTAGGTCGTAGGGGAGCCCTACTTGAGCAATTTCTACAAAAGTCACAGCGTCCAGCAGTAGCGCATACCTAGTTCTTATGCGTTAATGAAGTGTAATGCCATGAACGGACGAACCTCCACGCTCGCCACCTACGAGGTACTTGTAAACATCAAGAACATCATCCACGAAAGATCAACATCAGTAAATACGTAATGGTGATGTGAGTAGTGCTTACAGTCTTTCCGGTGAACCTGCATATGACGTGCATGTAGCTCCCAGACTCCGGTAGCCAGTCGAAGAGATACCAAGGTGTCAGCTGAGACTTGAGAACGCCGGCGAGGGAGTATCGGAGGGGCATCTCCGGTACGACCATGTAGTTCTCCGTGACGGCGAATGAATCCTCAAATTTGTCGAGCGTTTTTATGTTTGTCGAGTGTATTTCCTCGGACACTCGGCGAACAAGTTATTTGCCGAGTGCTACGCTAAAAACATTCGACAAAAAAAAACACGTAGCAAATATGGGGTTTGCCGAGTGTAAAAAAAAACACTCGGCAAAGAGGGTGTTTGCCGAGTGTTAAAAAAACACTCGGCAAAGAAATAATTTTTTTTCTAAAAACAAAGGAGAAGAAAAAAAATGAAAAAAAAAACTTTGTCGAGTGCTCAGATCCAGAACACTCGGCAAACAAATTTTAGTAATAAATCCGCAACGCGCCCCGCGCCTCCTCTTTCCAAATCCGTCGCGCGCCCTCTCTCCAAATCCGCCGTGCGCCCTGCCCCCAAATCCACGCGCGTTCCGCCCCCAAATCCGCCGCACGCCCCGCCTCCCTCTCTCCGTGTGTGGTGGCAGCCCTCCTCTCCCGAGCGCGCCGCGCGCGGCCCTCCTCTCCCGGTGCGGCGGCGCCCTCCCCCCTCCCTCTTCCGGCGCGGCGGCGCCCTGCCCTCTCCCTCTCCCAGCGCCCCCTCGCCGGATCCAGCTCCTTCCCTCCTTCCCCGGCGGCGTGGCGGCACGGATGCTCCTTCCCTCCTTCCCCGGCAGCGTGGCAGCGCGGATCCGGCGCCCCCTCCTTCCCTGGCGGCGTGGCGGCGGGGATCCCGCGCGGCGGGGGTGCGGCATGGTGGTGGTGCGGCGTGGTGGGGCCCTCCCTTCTTCCCCGGCATGGTGGTGGCGGCGTGGATGGTGGTGGTGCGGCGTGGTGGGGCCCTCCCTTCTTCCCCGGCGTGGCGGCGGTGCTGGTGCTTCGGCAGTGGTGTCGGCGTACCTTTTTTTATTTTATTTTTTGGAAAAAAAGTTTGCCGAGTGATTTTTTTGCACTCGGCAACTTCTTTGTCGAGTGCCCGACATAAAACACTCGGCAAACTAGCGTTTGCCGTAAACAAGTTTGCCGAGTGTCGTTTGCCGAGTGTAACACTTGGCAAACCCTTTGCCGAGTGTTTTTTATACTTCGCCTAGTGTCCCTGGCACTCGGCAAATCTCCTGTATCCGGTAGTGAATGCACCCATCCTGATGCGTGCCCTCCACGACAGTGCACTCTCCCAATCACTTTCCTCTCGTTGCTCCCGGCTGCCATCCCAACGACACGATGGCCACGCCGGAAGATGTCTGGGAGCAGCGTCAAGAACTCGGTCCCTGTCACAACCGGGTGCGCCACTGTAGCAAGCCCCATAGCCTATCCTCGTACCGAAACTTGCCAATTGTGTCGAGAGTCTCCGGGTCTATCAGCACGGAGCCCTTGGTGGCCTCGGTGAGGCACAGCACCCGGCCATCCCCTAGAGGCAGCACGGAAATGTTGGCGTTGTCGGTGAGCAAAGTGCCACTTCCGAGGCCGACGATGTTATGCACGCGATCGAGCAGGCTCCCAGGCTGCATGGAGGGACACAGTTGGGAGAACTCCCGGTGGAGAGGACGGCCATGCGCCATGGCAGCTTTGTACGCGTCGGACTCGACCTGACGATGAGTGCCGGTGGCGCATCCTCATCGGAAGGAGATGCGCACAAGTGTGGCGTACCCGTCGAATATGTGGTGGGACGAGTGCTCGCCGACGTCCCAAAGACCTGGCCCGTTCCTTAGGTACGTGCTATTCTGTAGAAGCGCAGTTACAAGACATGTGATGTGAAAGCATCTAGGCCCCTAGTTGGGTTTCGGTGATTAATGACAATCCGTGATTACTGTGACTAACGTGTGTTTTGCAGAGGCAATTAAGTTAGGTCACGGTAACGGAGATCGATTGGGCAATTATGGTTGTCATGCCCCTACGATGGAAATCGTTTCGGTTTTCAAAGGATGGATGACAACATTAAGGATGGACTAGTTCTAAGTGTCGATTGGAGTTGGAGAGACACTTAGAGTAGTTTAGGACTTTGTTTTTCCTTTGGCCGTACTATTAAGGAGGGTATGAATGGGTAGCTTAACCTAGGTGAGTCTAGTGAGTTAGGTGTGGTGCACACTTGTTAAAACTAGCACTAGGTAGCTCCAAAATAGCCCTTTGATCCAATGGAGCAAACTTCATTCACATATGATTGAGAGTTGAAAGTGAATGGAGGGTCAAATACTGACCGAACGCTGGCTCCGGTGTGACCGGACGCTGGCTCAGGGTCCGATCAGTTCATTTGACCAAGGTGAAAGCGTCTGGAAGTGACCGGACGCTGAGGGCCAGCGTTCGGTCGACTCTAGTAAGGTCCCAGAGAGGGAGAATCCTGATCGGACGCGTCCGGTCAATGCTGACCGGACACTGATCAGGTTCTGGCTACTGACCGGATGCTGCTCAGCATGTGACCGGACTCTGGGGGTTCAGCGTCCGGTCGACATCAGTAAGGTTCCAGTGAGGGGAAAACGTGACCGGACGTGTCCGGTCAGTGCTGACCGGATGCTGGCTAGCGTCCGATCAACACTTAACCACTGGAGTTTGGGGTGTACTGACCGAAGCGTCCGGTCAACATGACCGGAGCATCCGGTCACCCCGCAGAGGCACATAACGATTCGTTTTTCAGCCGGTGTTATAAATACAACCTTCACTCGTGTGTGGGGGTACTTTTGCTCATTCCAACAGCTAAGAAACACGTTTGAGAGTGCTATGAAGAGCAAGGTCCTAGTGAGGTGATTGAGATTTGAGAATCCCAAAGAGAGCCCTCATTAGTGAAGATCAAGAGTAGCAAAGTGTGCATCCACCTTCTCATTAGGCTTGTCGTGGTCAAGTGAGAGTCCATACTTGTTACTCTTGGTGATCGCCATCACCTAGATGGCTTGGTGGTGATTGGGAGTTTGGTGATCATCCGGCGGAGCTTGTGGGTGACCCAACTCAAGTTGTGAGCGGTTGTGGGTGATTCATCGTGATGGAATGTCGAAGAATCAACCCGTAGAGAGCACTTGATCCTTGCGCGGATCAAGGGGGAGCTACACCGTTGCACGGGTGCTCCAACGAGGACTAGTGGGGAGTGGCGACTCTCTGATACCTCGGCAAAACATCACCGCGTTCCTTCTCCGCTCTTTACTTTAAGCATTTACTTTGAGCAATTCATTACTTGTCATTTACATTCCTAGAATTGCCATGCTAGAGTAGGATTGGAACTTAGGGTGCTAAACTTTTGTGCGTTAGATCAATAGAAACACTTTCTAGGCACAAGGGGTTAATTGGGCTAACCATAGGTTTTGATTATTGCAAAGAAATTTGTAATTAGCCCAATTCACCCCCCCCCCCCTCTTGGGCATCTTGATCCTTTCAATTGGTATTGGAGCCTCGTGCTCACATATTTAGGCTTAACCGCCTAGAGCAAGATGTCTCACGGGGATGGACCTCCTCCTATCTTTGAGGAGGATGATTTTCCTTATTGGAAAATTCGCATGGAGGCATATCTAGAAGCTCTAGATGTTGGTATTCTTAGAGCCGCCTCACAAGGCTTCCCAAAACCTCGGGATGCTACTCACCTACAAGGCAATGAGGTGAACTATGAGAAGTGGAATGCAAAGGCTCGAAACACCATCTTTAGAGACCTTTGCAAAGATGTGTTCAATCGGGTGAGGAACCACAAAGACGCCCATGCACTATGGTCGGACGTTTGTGCGCTCCATGAGGGAACTAAGAGTGAGCGTGAGGAACGCTATCATCTTGTCATGAAAAAGCTCAACTCTTTTGAAATGCTTCCTAAAGAATGTGCTAATGAGATGTATTTACGTTTGAATGTTCTTGTAGAGGAAGTCAATGAGCTTGGACTCACTCAAATGCAACCATCTGATGTTGTAAGAAAGATTTTGAGTGTCCTCCCCATTGATAAATATGGACATGTTGTGACCGTGCTTCATCAAGGTGATCTTTCCACCGCTACACCGACACAAATTTTGGGAAAGATCAATGCTCATGAGATGTACATGCACATCACGCCACAAGATGGCTCATCCTCTACCAAGAAGAAAGATAAGGACTTAGCATTCAAAGCTAGTCAAGAGAAGGGTAAAGCAAGACTTGAGTATGAGAGCTCAAGTGATGATGAAGTTGATGATGAAAGTCTTGCTCTCATGGTGAAGAAGACCACCAAGATGCTAAAGAAGCTCAACAAGAGTGGCATCAAGTTTGATGGCAAGAAGAAGAAGTTCTTCACTAGCTCTAGAAGGAAGCCAATCTCCGAGATGGATTGCTTTAATTGTGGAGAACTTGGTCATCTAGCACACCAATGCACTAAGCCCAAGAAAGACAAGTTCAAGAACAAATACAAGGGCAAGAAAGATGACTCAAGCCATGAAGAAGAAGAAGAGAAGAAGAAGAACAAGCCATACAAGAAGAGAGATGGCAAGAAGAGGGACTTCCACAAGAAGAAGAAGAGTGGAAAGGCATACATTGTCGGTGATTGGCTCACGGACATTGATTCATCTAGTGCCTCATCCGATGATGATAGTGACAACGAGAAGGTGGCCGCAATTGTTATCAACTCTTCATCATCCTCATCGCCACCACCGCCATCATCCTCTACACACCTATGCCTTATGGCCAAGGGTGACCGCAAGGTATCTAACAATGATGATAGTACTGATGATGAGCATGCTAGTGATGATGATAGCAATAGTGATGATGAAGAATATGAATCACCTTCTTATGATGATTTTGCTAGATTGCTAAAATAATACACTAAGATCATTATAAAAACTAGAGCTAGAAATGAAAAGCTAGAAGCTAAAAATGACTCTCTTTTAGCCAAATGTGATATAACGGAAAAGGCTAGTGTTGAGCTTAAAGAAGCAAATGATGCTATATCATCCAAACTCAAGGAGCTCAAATCTTCTAAGAAAGAGCTTAAAGAAAAACATGATAAACTTGAGAGGACACATAATGAGCTCATCACTAGCCACAACAAGCTAAGAGAAGAATATACTACTCTTAAGGTTAATCATGATAATCTTGTTATTGCTCAAGAATTCTTATCCAATGAGCCACATGATGCTACTAACGATGTTGTTAAGATTGATATAGCTACATCATGTGATGACTTGATTATTGAGAGCATTGAGCAAAGTTCTAGTAGCAAGGGCAAGCAAGTGGTTGAAGCCGATGATTATGATGAGTTTGTCAAGCTCAAGAGTGACAATGAAAAGCTCAAGAAAGATCTTGAAGAACTCAAAACCACCAAGGCTATTGTGCTAGAAACTATTGTTCATGATGATGGTTTGATCCTTGAGAATAAGAAGCTCAAAGATGAGAACAAGAAGCTCAAGGAAGAGAAAAACAATGATGCTCTCAAGGAAGAAAACAAAAAGCTCAAGTTGGAGAAAGAGCATCTTAAGATTGGATTGAGCAAGTTCACTAGAGGCAAGCATCTTCAAAGTGAGCTACTAATAAACACCGTCATGAAGATGGATAGAAGTGGCATTGGGTACTTGGCAAATCAAGAGAAGAAGGCTCAAGCTCAACAACAACATAAGTCCAAGCCAAATCCAAAGAGATGTTTTGAGTGTGGACAAGAAGGCCACTTTGCTCATGAGTGCCAAACTCCACCACCACAACCCTTGCCCAAGCATGCTAGACCTTTTGCCTTCAATGCTCACTACATGCTTAGAAAGGATTCTAGTGGAAAGATGAAAGCCATGTTCTTAGGTCCTCCCAACAAGAATAGGCCTAAAAAAATTTGGGTTGCAAAGTCACTTGTTGAGAAGGTGAAGGGCCCTCAACAAGTTTGGGTTCCTAAAGCTTGATCTCTTATGTGTAGGTGAACTATAAGACTGGTGAAAGTCATTGGGTTATTGATAGTGGTTGCACACAACATATGAATGGTGATCCTCGTATGTTCACCTCACTAGATGAAGAAGTAGATGGACAAGAAAGAATCACTTTTGGAGATAACTCAAAGGGCAAGGTCAAAGGATTGGGCAAAGTGGCTATATCAAATGATCATTCCATCTCCAATGTGCTATATGTTGCTTCATTGAGTTTCAACTTGCTATCCGTTGGACAATTGTGTGAACTTGGCTTCCAATGCTTGTTTACCGAGAAGGAGGTTGTTGTATCCAAGAAGGATGATGATCATGTGATATTCAAAGGATTTAGATACAACAACCTATATCTAGTGGACTTCACCTCCGAAGATGCAAACTTGAAGACATGCCTATTCACCAAAACAACACTTGGGTGGCTATGGCATAGAAGACTTGCTCATGTTGGTATGAGCTCACTCAAGAAGCTAATGAAGAATGATTTGGTGAGAGGGTTGAAGGATGTGAAGTTTGAGAAGGACAAGCTTTGTAGTGCATGTCAAGCCGGCAAGCAAGTTGCAAATACCCATCCAACAAAAGCTTTCATGTCAACCGCAAGAGTGCTAGAACTCCTTCATATGGATTTATTTGGACCAACAACATACAAGAGTTTGGGAGAAAATCTTTGTTGTCTTGTGATCGTTGATGACTATTCAAGGTATACATGGGTATTCTTTCTTCATGACAAATCCGAAGTTGCATCTTGCTTCAAGAAGTTTGCCAAGAGAGCACAAAATGAATTTAAAGTGAAGCTTAAGAAGATAAAAAGTGACAATGGGAAGGAATTTGACAACACAAACATACAAGCCTATTGTGATGAAGTTGGGATCAAACATGAGGTCTCCGCAACATATACTCCTCAACAAAATGGTATAGTTGAGAGGAAGAACCGGACATTGATCACTCTTGCAAGAACAATGCTTGATGAGTACAACACCCCCGAAACTCTATGGGCGAAAGCTATCAACACCGCATGCTATGCATCAAACCGCCTATTCCTTCAAAAGTTCCTTAGCAAGACACCTTATGAGTTGCTCAATGGAAAGAAGCTGGACGTCTCCTTCTTTAGGGTTTTTGGTTGCAAATGCTACATCTACAAGAAGCGGCAACACCTAGGGAAATTTCAAAGACGTTGTGATATTGGTTTTCTTGTTGGTTACTCATCAAAGTCTAAAGTATATAGAATATTTAATCATGCCACTGGCTTGGTTGAAGAAACATATGATGTGGAATTTGATGAATCTAACGGCTCCCAAGGAGCACATGAGAATCTTGATGATGTAGGTGATGAACCATTGAGGGAGGCTATGAAGAGCATTCCGGTTGGAGACATCAAGCCTAAAGATGATGAAGATGATGTACAAGTGATTAATCCACCTTCTTCATCAAGTGTGACACAAGATGATGAAAAAGATGGGAGAGTAGAAAATGAAGATACTCATATCTCCTATGAACAAATGGTGGTACAAGCACAAGATGTTGATGCTCCACAACCTCCCCCTCAAGTGGTCAATAGAAGAAATACACCTCTACTATAAGATCATCCACAAGATCTCATCATAGGGAGTCCATCAAAGGGTGTAATGACTCGATCACAAAAACTTGCTTCATTTATTGCTCATCACTCTTTTGTCTCTTGCTTTGAGCCTACTAAGGTAGAACACATCCGGATTGGATAAATGCAATGCATGAAGAGTTGAACAACTTCACCTGCAATAAAGTTTGGACTCTAGAAGAGCGGCCAAAAGGTGCAAGAGTCATTGGAACAAAGTGGGTGTTCCGAAACAAGCAAGATGATCAAGGCATTGTTGTGAGGAACAAGGCAAGACTAGTGGCAAAGGGGTTCTCTCAAGTTGAAGGTTTGGATTTTGGAGAGACCTTTGCATCGGTTGTAAGATTAGAAGCTATCCGTATCCTCCTTCCATATGCATCACATCATGAAATAAAACTTTATCAAATAGATGTGAAAAGTGCATTTTTAAATGGCTTTATTAATGAACTAGTCTATATTGATCAACCTCCCGGGTTTGAAGACCCTAGATATCCTAATCATGTTTATAGGCTATCCAAGGCATTATATGGGCTTAAGCAAGCCCCAAGAGCTTGGTATGAGCGCCTTCGGGACTTCCTCATTGAGAAGGGCTTCACCATTGGGAAGGTCGACACCACACTATTCACCAAGAAGCTTGATGGGCATATCTTCATTTGTCAAGTGTATATTGATGATATCATCTTTGGATCATCAAATGAAGATTCTTGCAAAGAGTTTGGTGAATTGATGTCGAAGGAGTTCGAGATGTCAATGATTGGAGAGCTTACATTCTTTCTTGGTTTTCAAGTCAAGCAAATGAGAGAAGGGATTTTCATCACTCAAGAGAAATATACTAATGATCTTCTCAAGAGATTCAAGATGGATGAATGTAAGCCAATCAAGACACCAATGCCAACTAATGGACATCTCGACCTAGATGAGGGAGGTAACCCAGTTGATCAAACTCTCTACCGCTCTATGATTGATAGCTTGTTATATTTGATCGCATCTAGGCCCGACATCATGTTTAGTGTGTGTATGTGTGCTAGATTTCAAGCTAATCCTAAGGAAACTCATTTAATTGCCGTAAAAAGAATCCTTAGGTATCTTAAGCACACACCAAGCATTGGCCTTTGGTATCCCAAAGGAGCTATATTTAAATTAGTTGGCTATTCCGATTCAGATTATGCCGGTTGCAAAGTTGATAGAAAAAGCACATCCAGAGGGTGCCATTTGCTTGGTAGATCACTTGTGTCTTGGTCCTCTAAGAAACAAAATAGTGTGGCTTTGTCCACCGCCGAAGCAGAATGCATTGCCGCAGGTGCTTATTGTGCACAAATACTTTATATGAAACAAACTTTGCTAGACTATGGAGTAGTTCTAGAAAAGGTACCTCTTTTGTGCGATAATGAAAGTGCGGTAAAACTTGCAAATAATCTGGTTCAACACTCTCGCCCCAAGCACATAGATATCCGCTATCACTTTCTTAGAGATCATGTTGCTAAAAATAATATTTCACTAGAAGGTGTAAGGACCGAGGATCAATTGGCGGATATCTTCACTAAACCGCTAGATGAGGCGACATTTTGTAGATTGCGGAATGAGCTCAATGTGCTTGATTTTAGTAACTTCACTAAAAAATGAGCGTGTGTTGTCCCTTGCATTGCATTGTAATATACAACATGTTTAATATTTTGTAATGCATATAGGGCTTGTCTAACATGGTTAAGATAACCGCCGAAAAGCGTGTGAAGAAGCTTAACCTTGGATCAAACTTGACAAGCAACTAGATTTACTTATAAGTATTGCATTGCATATGCATGAATGTTATTTTGTCATTTGTCTTCAAATTGCCCTCTTATTGCCTATTTTCTTAAAAAGAATTATAGCCTAAGGCAAAATATTTTGAAAAACTTGAGGGTTTGAGAGAGGTCACTCACATCAGTCCCAATTGGTGTTTATTTGGATCTTATTCAAGTTGGGACTTGATTGGGAACAGGCAGCACGAAGAACTTTGAAGATTTGCTGAAGAAAGAGTGACCGGACGCTGCACCGGACTTTGGAGTCCAGCGTCCGGTCAGTTCACAGGAGGTGAACTTGCTGCGAAGGAGTGACCGGACTTTGGCTTTTAGCGTCCGGTTAGAAGGCTTTCAGCGTCCGATCGTGTGGAGAAGACGAAGGCTATATTGACCAGACTCTGGCTGCGTCTGGTCGGTGTCCACCGGATGCGTCCGGTCGCTATTCCAGAGGAATTGGACCTCTCTAGAATCGACCGGACACTAGGTGGCAGCGTCCGATCACTGCCACCAGAGAGTCCGGTCAATAGGAATCGTGCGGCATGGGATCTCTTTTATTCTTTCCTTATCCAACTCCGTGGGGGACCCCATATAAGCCACGTGCGCATTGACCTAACTTGTATTCTCACTGCGCCATCATCCCTGCGCCGCTGCATCGCCATAACCTCTGGATTCGCCACCGCCGCTCCCCGTGCAGCCGCGCCCGCTCTCTCTTCGCCAACGCCGTGCTCCCCGCACCGCTGTGCCCTTCCCTAGCGCCGCCTTCGCAAGCTCGCCACGAATCCCGTGCCCACGCCACCACAGTCATGCCCGTGTGCGGCCTCCACTGCCCTACCCGCCGCCACACCGCACCCTTGCCTCCCACGCCATCGAGCTCACCAGTACCGCCCGCGCGCCACCGCGCCATCAACGCTCGTGCCAGTGCTGCCGATTTCACCGCTGAGCCATAGCCCTAGTTCACTCTAGCAACAACCAAGCACCAGGGCTAAAATTGCATCGCTTAGCCATCGCACTTCGCCGGAATCCACGAACCCTAACCCTAGCCAATTCGGTGGTTCCCCGTGTGTCGCTTCTCTTCTCTTCTCGGGTCGCCGATTCGTCAGGTAGCAAGCCTCTGTTTCAATTTCGTACCTAAATTGCTTGCTTCCTAGGGTTTCGTATCTATTAGATATATTATAATTATTTGTATATCCTATCTATTCCATCGTGCAGCGAGTCGGTGCCGTTGAGGTATCGGTGGCAGTTGTCAGTTAACTCGGGGCCAAGCTTGCGAGTATGGAACAAGGCCAAGCCTCGAAAGTGATAGTTGATCTTTGTCAGCATAGTTGATTCTTCTCAGATCCATCAGATGGCTCGTACGAAGAATGTTGGAGGTGGTCCTGGTGACGAGGATCCGAGGCCCCGCCTCGCCAGCCTGCAGATCCGAAAGGCAAGGCGACAAAGAAGTTGGCAGTTAGAAAGCGCAAGTATCTAGATGCAGAGACAGTGAGAGCCATCGTAGTTACAGAGGCCACAGAGCATGCCGAGAGAGGAGGCGCTCATAGTGGAGTCTGGATTGCTGATCAGCTTTCACCAGAAGCGAGGGCTTCATTTGAGCGAGTTGAGCGCCTTCATGGTGGTCTAGCTGGGACTCTCATGATTGGAGGACGGCGTCTTGCCATTGATGAGGTTCACCCTCAGGGGGAGTCACAGCAGCAGCCACATGCACAGCTAGGACAGCAGACTCAGGAGGCATAGCCAGCACAGCAGACTCAGGAGGGTGAGCAGGCTGAGGAGATAGAAATAGCACCTCAGCCACAGTTACGCCGCTCTGGTCATACTCGTGCTCCAGTCACGCCGAGGGCAGACACTCAGCGGAGGGGTTCTCGTCCACCGCCTAGACCACAGGGTCCGCCTCTAGTGACCCATCTTGACCTGAGGGCCACCACGGCCAAGCAGGTGCAGCAGCTGAGGTTCATGAACTTTGAGGTGTGGTTTCCACCCAGGAGGGATGAGAGAGCATTAGAGGGGTTCTACACACCTTTGTAGGAGGATTTCTATAATGCCTATCTCAACAGTGGAGCAGTATTCAGATCGTAGAGCAACATAGAGTCTATAGTAGCAGCAGCTGGAGAGCATATTCGTCCGTATCTATCCTATTTACCAGGGCTGATAGATATTATTGGACGGACAGGGCTGTATGTTTCATCTTGGGTTCGACAGTTCTATGCCTCACTCTGGATTGACCTGCAGCACAGGTTTATACACTTTGCATTCGGAGGCAGAGACTACCGGCTGACGAGCACTAGGGTCAGGGAGATACTCAGGCTTCAAGAGCAGTTAGTCAGGCTTCATGAGGTTTGCTATGGACAGACCGCACCCCCTAGACGCCCTCATAGCGGTATGGTGCCTCCTACGGACTTGGTTCGTCACTGTTTCACAGAGCCTTTTTGGCGAAGGGTCGAGGAGGAACCCTAGTGATCTCACTCCCACTACTCGCGTGATTGAGGCTATCATGAGGAGGACATTACTTCTGAGGATGGGATATAGACAGGGATTGACTCGTATATAGCTATGGCTTCTCAATTCTCTGATGCAGCAGATAATTTTTGATATTTGGGATCTTCTTCTGTCAGAGATGGAGGACACTATAGCTAAGGGCTTTAGAGGTCACAGGCAGCTACCCTATGCTCACTAGATCACATTCCTTATCCACAGAGCAGTTACAGTGAGGCCGCCTGAGATGCTAGCTGAGTACAGTGGTGCCACTATAGAGTTTCCTGCTTATAACCTGACTTAGATGATCTGCCATAGTGCACCACAGGCACCTAGCCAGCCGCGCCGTCGCCCAGAGGTGCCAGAGACTGTAGCCCAGCAGGATGATATTATCAGGGGTATTGCAGCTATAGAGGATGAGCAGCTTGCTCAGCAGGAGGGGATGGTCACGAGCGAGCCCAGTGACAGTTCTGATGATGACTATCAGCCCATTCCTCAGATGCCTCCATGATGACATGATGCTGAGGCCGGTAGCTCCAGTTCAGCGCCACCTACCCCATAGATAGGTCCTGCTCTTCTTGCTATACTTGAGCGGATGAGGCAGGACCAGGCACGATAGACTCAGGAGATAGCTACTACATTTGCTCAGTTCCAGACTCGGTAGGACGAGTTTCAGCGACAACAGTTAGCTATTTAGCAGTAGACGCAGGCTCTATAGCAGCAGCAGCAGGCCTTGCATCAGCAGTAGATCCTCATGAAGCAGCAGCTTCTCGGATTCATGCAGCATGTAGTGACAGCGATTGGGGCCCCACCACCACAGGCTTTGCCCTAGCCTGGTCAGCCTGCCACCACTTCGATGACTCCAGCATTACAGCCTAGTGGGCTTTAGAGTCAGGGTCAACCACCAGCACATTATGCTTCATCTACAGAGTAGGTGTCCTAGTGGTTCACTTCGCCAGTGATAGCCCCGCAGTTCACACCTCTTCAGACGGGCTTCACACCGGCACAGACGTCGTCGCTGCTAGTGCCAGACACTTCAGTCTCCAGGAGTCTTGGAGCTTTCTTCAGCGAGTTGACAGGGAAGCCCACTCCTCCATACCTGCATGTTCCAGGTCCTTCTACGGCTGCACATATCACAATGACTACAGAGACGCTCCCTTCCACAGTGGCATCATCAGAGTCGGCTGCTTCAGTCATACTAGCACAGCCTACAGCAGCACCAGCTCCTGATCCGACCCCGACTGCTTCAGCATCACTTCTAGCTACAGAGGGCCAGACAGCTCAGAGCTCAGGATCAGATGATGATGGCACCCAGTTCCACCTCGCTCCTCGTACCTCAATGCCCAGCTCATCCGCTGCAGCCCCGCCGACCGACCCTTAGATTTTGGTGTTTGACGCCAAAGGAGGAGAGGGTTCGAGTATGTTAGCCTTAGGGGGAGCGACATATCTAGGGGGAGCTTAGTTATTATATTAGCTTACCTATTTACATTTGGAGTTTTTATGTGTGATACACTATTATGCATTTGTCGTGTGTTTACATTTATGCATTAAACTATATCTATGTGATAGTGATTTCTACGTGATCATGATATATGACATGTGTGCTCTCTACTGTGAATTTATTTACATGTCATATCACTTGTGCTATGCTCATTTGCCTTTGCTTTTGCATTTTACTCTGATGCAAATGAGCTTCATTACTTGTACTCATGCTTATTTCATATCTTTTGAGTACATCATGTTGGCTTGGGTCACATAAGCTTGCCTAACACTTTTGTTCTTATTGCCAAAAGCTTATATGAACCAAGCATGTTAAAAACCTCATCTCTTTCACTCGAGGTAGTATTGTCATCAATCACCAAAAAGGGGGAGATTGAAAGCATCTAGGCCCCTAGTTGGGTTTCGGTGATTAATGACAATCCGTGATTACTGTGACTAATGTGTGTTTTGCAGAGGCAATTAAGTTAGGTCACGGTAATGGAGATCGATTAGGCAATTATGGTTGTCATGCCCCTACGATGGAAATTGTTTCAGTTTTCAAAGGATGGACGATAAGGTTAAGAATGGACTAGTTCTAAGTGTCGATTGGAGTTGGAGAGACACTTAGAGTAGTTTAGGACTTTATTTTTCCTTTGGCCGTACTATTAAGGGGGGTATGAACGGGTAGCTTGACCTAGGTGAGTCTAGTGAGTTAGGTGTGGTGCACACTTGTTAAAACTAGCACTAGGTAGCTCCAAAACAACCCTTTGATCCAATGGAGCAAACTACATTCACATATGATTGAGAGTTGGAAGTTAATGGAGGGTCAAATACTGATCAGACGCTGGCTCCGGTGTGACCGAACGCTGGCTCAGGGTCCGATCAGTTCATTTGACCAAGGTGAAAGCGTCTAGAAGTGACCGGACGCTGAGAGGTCATGTGATCGGACGCTGAGGGCCAGCATCCGGTCGACTCCAGTAGGGTCCCAGAGAGGGAGAATCCTGATCGGGCGCGTCCGGTCATTGCTGACCGGACACTGATCAGGTTCCGGCTACTGACCGAATGCTGCTCAGCATGTGACTGGACTCTAGGGGTCCAGCGTCCGGTCGACATCAGTAAGGTTCTAGTGAGGGGAAACGTGACTGGACGCTGGCCAGCGTTCGCTCAACATTTAACCACTGAAGTTCAGGGTGTACTGACCGGAGCGTCCAGTCAACATGACCGGAGCGTCCGGTCACCCCGCAGAGGCACATAACGGTTCGTTTTTCAGCCGGTGTTATAAATACAACCTTCACTCGTGTGTGGGGGTACTTTTGCTCATTCCAACAGCTGAGAAACACGTTTGAGAGTGCCAAAAAGAGCAAGGTCTTAGTGAGGTGATTGAGATTTGAGAATCCCAAAGAGAGCCGTCATTAGTGAAGATCAAGAGTAGCAAAGTGTGCATCCACCTTCTCATTAGGCTTGTCGTGGTCAAGTGAGAGTTCATGCTTGTTACTCTTGGTGACCGCCATCACCTAGACGGCTTGGTGGTGATTGGGAGTTTGGTGATCATCCGGCGGAGCTTGTGGGTGACCCAACTCAAGTTATGAGCGGTTGTGGGTGATTCACCACGACGGAGTGTCGAAGAATCAACCCGTAGAGAGCACTTGATCCTTGCACAGATCAAGGGGGAGCTACACCCTTGCGCGGGTGCTCCAACGAGGAGTAGTGGGGAGTGGCGACTCTCCGATACCTCGACAAAACATCGCCACGTTCCTTCTCCTCTCTTTACTTTAAGCATTTACTTTGAGCAATTCATTACTTGTCATTTACATTCCTAGAATTGCCATGCTAGAGTAGGATTGGAACTTAGGGTGCTAAACTTTTGTGCATTAGATCAATATAAACACTTTCTAGGCACAAGGTGTTAATTGGGCTAACCATAAGTTTTGATTATTGCAAAGAAATTTATAATTAACCCAATTCACCCCCCCCCTCTTGGGCATCTTGATCCTTTCATGATGTTATAAGATGTTCTGCTGAAAAGTAGGTCGTACCAGCCAAGTAGGGAGGTGTCCTTCCACGTCCATATCACCCCCACCGTTCTTGCCGAACATTGCTCCATGCAGGATGCTTCGTCCAGCATTCTCCAGCGACCTTCACACAGCTGACATGCCTACGACTTTCCTTTCCCAAGCTGATATTGAGGAAGGTCTGATTGGAGAGAGAGTTGGACAAGAAGAATGATTTAGGAGCAGCACGTAGCGTGGAGGGATAGGTAGCCATTCTTGTGTTGTGTGTGAGGGATAGACGACGAAGCTCGAGGCTACCCGGCAAATCTATTACATTTATTTTATAGTACTGGATATATAGTCATGGTGCTACTTAGGCAACAATATTATTATATTGCAATTAATTGATAGTTGATGTCGTTCATAGCTGTCGCGAGTTTGTAACCGCGACAAGCATCGTGGTTGTTAGTTAGAAGCCAAAAGTGTGGGTCTCCGATGGCTCAGGTACTAAAAAACATAAGAGACACAACGGTTTATCCTAGTTCGGGTTATCGAGACCCTATGTCCAACAGTGAAGTATTATTCGTACTCATCAGGAGCACCCAAATCGGGGGTTACAATGGAGGAGAATGAGAGTTTGACAAGGGATCGCTCGGTGCTATCCTATGGTTCGGCGGCGGTGAGGTTCTTCCGAGCAAGAAAGGGACCGGCCCTCTCTCTTGCCAAGTTGCCGAGGGAGGAACTCGCTTGCGTTTCTCTCGGCCGATGCTTCTGTTGTCTAATCGGCCTCTCTCCCTTATATTCCGAGGAAGGTCAGGTACAAGTAGGTTTGTAGCTTCAGTCTATGGCCTACGTGCGCCGAGTGCAAGAGAGTACTGTCGCGGCGCGGATGGACCTCGGCTTCATCGTGTAGGGGAGTTGTAGGAGCTGCTGGTGCCGCCTGACGTCGCTGCTGCTTGACACTTGACCATCAGGGGCTGTCTGCTGTGGTTTGGCCTCCTCGGGGTAAGCCTTCTCGAGGCTTCCTTGGCTGAGCGTCTGACGAGTGGGCCCTAGAGCCCGATGTCCTTAGAGTTGGTGAAGTTGTTTGTCCCATTGCGAAACGCTGATTGCGTGACCCTGTCGAGGGAGTGGTGGACAGCGCCTCGCGCCCGTTTAAAGGGTTGCTTGTTGCTCGAGACATCGGTTCTAGATGCTTAGTTTTTATGTTGAATGTAGAAAAAAATGGTTTGCCACAGCATTGTCAACACCATAGAGTAATCAAAGATGTCTTGTTCAGGTTGGTCACTTGTTGGTTTTTCTACCACACACTGGTAGCTACAACAATCAATTTTATTAGTCAGTACATAGTTTGACTAGTGCAATTCTAGAACAATCTACTGTGATTGTTTCTGTCTTCTACTTTAATGTGTTCTTGCTTTCATGATCCACGTGCTTCTCTCATAGGAAACTGTTTGTATGATTGCACCTGGGCCAATAAAACTTTCTTACAAAGCTTCCTAATAAATAGATGGCATTTATTTTTAGAATCTTTGCTCAAAACTACTTATTTCATATTCAATTGATTTTCAGGTAGCTTCTGGAGGTGCTTGGTAGCACATCATATGGACAACAAGCCAATTGAAGTACTTCTGGAATTATGGATAATGTTTGTTTATTTTAGACTCCCTAGAAATGAAATCTTAGTTCATACGTACTTGTTAGCTTGGCTGTAAATTGATTGTCCTCAAACTATATGTGACAATAGTGGACATGCCAATAAATGAAAGAATCAATGTTTGTTCGTATGATTGGTGTATTATGAGATGTGTTGCATGCTAATGCAGTGATGATTTCGCACTAATCTGTGATGTTCTTTTTCGTCACTATAGTTTGGATCTGGGCTTGGATATGGATTGGGTCTAGTGAATGGACAACTAATCCATGATGAACACAAATATCAATCTACGACGGCCCAATTTATTCCAGCAAATGTATGACACGAGATATATGACGGTTTTTTCGATCGTCAAGGTAGGTTAACCGTGACGCGTTTTTGAGTGTCTGTGACCAAAGTAATCCGTCATGTAAAGCCACATTCCTTGTAGTGCGAGCACTCGCTCGGGTCAGTGATGGGATGGAGTCAGGCTCTAGCCACCGTCGCTCGGCAGCCCGGGGCCCTAGCGAGCCCCGACCAGTCACGTCCGTCCCTGCCCAATCGTGCCCTCTCTCAACCCCATGATGTCATGTCATTGCCTGCCCCACTGCCACGCATATCCACCACTTGCCTAACCATAGATCGACGTCGTACGGCCTCCTTTACCAAGCCCCGCCCGCCACTTCAAGTAGTGGGGCCACCATGCGCCGAGGGGTGTGGCAGGCCACGCCCGGAGCCACCGACGGGGAGCAGCAATAGGCTCGTGCCTAGGGCTAGCAACCCTAGGGGCCGTCTTGCCAAGCAGGGCCCTTATTCAACGAGGGAGGATCCAGGGAGGCGGGAAGGTGGTAGGGAAGGAGGGAGGCCGGTGAGCCCACACCGGTTCCGTCTCGCCGTGTGCCATGCCGATGGAGATGCTAGGGAGGGATGGAGGAAAACGCTAGGGAGGGAGCAAGGCCGTCGTGTGCCAAATGGCTGCTGCCGGGGAGCCATAACGCACCCTGTGCTCGGGGCTGCCGAGCCCACGCTGGGCACCACCTTAGTGTGCACTACTATGCACCGAGCCCACACGGGCACGTCCTAGCCGAGATGTTGAGGGAGAATAGAAACATGCGATAGATGGATGGGCCTATCGACCAGTGTGCTCCCATTCATGTGTCGACACATGGCTGCATAAACCTAACCATCAGCCACCCGAGACAGCACAAGTGGTGGGAACAAACACGTGGGGCCACATGTGGAGGGTCACGTGACCACATGCACGGAGGCTAGGTTCATTCGATTTTCATTGTCATCTCCTCTCTCGAACGGATGGTGAAAATCATTTGTACTGCCGGTATGGAACAATAATTATCGGTGAAAATCAGGATTGTTTTTGCTATCGTAGTGTATTTTGATTCCAGAACGGTGCTAAATACCTACTCTATTTTCAAAGCTTCTTAAAGTGGTCAGTGTCCTATTGATTCAAGCTGCAAACCAGCTAGCTTCCACAGCACAAAATAGCAACTCGGCAAGCAGCATCAGCGGGGCCGAAGCTGACGGTTAATTGATGGGGCCGCAGAAGGCACCATCAAAATAGCGACCATGGTGTAACTGAGAGACTACGACGTGCTGGACAGGGACATTGTTGAGTACTTGGGCCACACATTCGGTATCTCACACAAACCACGCTGCCATATCCGTAGGTACCAGGTGAAAATAGTTAAATAGTGACAGACGTTATTAGAAAGTAAAAAATCACAGGCGTTTGTTGATCATACTAGAACAAATCAAGCCTTCCCTGATGTATTTCTTATGAAAATAGAGCCTTCCCTGATGTTGTCAATTTGGCACCAATAACTGAGAATTTTCCACTTCAAAAAAAACCAGAATTTTAATGCCAGCTATGTATGAGCTAGTTTTCCTTTGATATCCACATGAGTGTCGCACGTGCATGTCCACTAGTCATACTCCATCAAATCAAGCCTTCCCTGATGCATTTCTTATGAAAATAGAGAAATATGTCATAGATTAATGATGTTTTCTTTAGATAGTGTCATAAGATTACCCAGCGGCTCTAATAGTGACAAATAAAAAAAAAAGAAACATCAGCAAGAGACCATCACACTAACACGAGATGTGTGAATAAGTAACACAAAGAGACTATTTTTTTTTTTACATTCTTCTAGATTTCACTCCATGTTTTTTATGCATTCATGATTCATTCACGTGTCACAACCCAAAATCTAATTTTAATTTATATAAATAATACTAGTAGAATAATGGTTTTAATTTCACATTTTTTCAAAAAAGTTATCTAGCATCTAGTTGAACAACAAAAAATAATATAGTTAAAACAAAATAATATTTCTAAAGTAAAACTAATATTCACATAAGCGTTAAAAAAGGTGTTGTGTACGGCTTTAAGATTTTGTTTTTGTGCAAAAAACATGTTTCAAAACGTTTTTGAAGGCTCTCGGCCATCCAATGGTCCGCATGAGGGGCCACCGTCGCGACGTTGACCCACATTAAGGACGTGATTAGTTTTTTTTTCGAATAAAAGGATGTCATTAGTTGCGTGTATACAGTGCGTCCATGCGAACCTCATGCAATTGTTAGGTTTCCTCGTTTTACAGGGCGAACCGATCACAGCGTCAACCAATTACATTAATTTCTGTTTGTTTAATATTCAACGTATTATGCTGCCAAAATCCGTTCCCTCTCGATTTGTGTGGTAAAGGATTGCAGTAATCATTTGATTGACTGCCTGCTCAGCCAAATAAAACAAGCAAGCAACTGGTCCATTTCCATTATCGTCGTTTATGCATTCCCTTTAATTTGCGTTTCCGTCGCTGTATGTGAACCAAATGGACACCCTGGTTGCCTGGAAAAGCATTTGAACCTAGTCTTCGCGATGCAAAAAGCGTCCACCAAGATTTCTCTGCAGATATTGAATCAATGTTCATTTCTAATGGGCCTGGCTGGCTCCGTGCACGGCAACGCAGGCAACGCTTGTCACTGCTAAAAAACGATTTTCAGCCACGACAATATTTTTGGACTGAGGCGGCTCAATCAGGGGTCGCCTCTATAGTGCTCTGTGAACCAAGCCACCTCTGGAGATGCATCTTCAGAGACGCTCCAAAGCCAACCGTCTCTAGAACTGGTTCTTTAGAGGCGGCTAGCTTTACCGGTCGTCTATGAAAATGATTGTATTTTCAGAGTTTCGAAGGCTGCTGCTTTGCTCTATTAACTTCAATATAGACCCTAGCAAACACGAGAGGGGATTTGGTATAAGTCTGCTTCACCATGTAAAGTGGCTTACCTATAGTACTAGCAATCCTTCCTATAATATTGGATGACCAGAGGTGTGGCCCGAGCTGAGGGAATCGTACCCTCATAGGGACGCTCTGCAAGACGGTTGGTAAAGCCGCCTCTAAAGAACCATTTGGAGCCACCTCTAGTAGAAATAAATGTATACTCTGCCCCTCGCTCACTCTCTCCTCTCCCAAACCGCATCGCCTCCTCCTCACCCAAACACAATCGCCTCTCCTCTCCCAAACCCTATCGCCTCTGAACTTGGCAGCGTGCACATGTCAATGTCGAGTGGCAGGTGCATGTGGCTTCAACGCCAAGACCCAACCATGCAATGAGGAAGGCCAGTTCGCCCCTCGGGCGGCAGAGGGGGTTGGATCCCAGTGCATGGCGATGTCCTTTACCTATTTGACTCCGATGAAGACGTGAGCCCTCCGCCATGTGCCTCGCATTGCAGAGTAGCGGAACCACCACAGGGCGGGCAAAGGTGAGGGCGTGGACCGACGTGGGATGTGGCAAAGGTGAGGCGACATCGACTGCCGCTAGTTGGGGGAAAGGCGGCAACATGAAGGATCCGGTGCCGACCGCCAACAAGATGGGTCCTTTGACCTCCGTGAAGAAAGTCAAAGGGCATGCGGCGTATACACCTGCAACGAAAGGCGGTCAACGGTGCACTGCGACTGCATGCTGAAGCAAGAAGAAGGTTAGCCTATTTCCCGGCCTCCACGCGCAAGGTGCATTGTTGTCTATAGGTCCTGGGGTTCTCGGAGCTTGAAGTCGACCTGAATGTGTTCCAAAACACCCCCGATGAAGAGGTCGGCCTTCTAGACCAGCAGAAGATTCAGCTTGTGGCACACCAGCACGTTGAAGCGCTCCTGGTACTCTTGGACTGTGGCATGGAAGGGTAGCCATGCCAGTTTGGCGAGGCGATTGCTGCGGATGGCTAGGCCGAACCACAAATGGCAAAGGTCTTTGAATCGCTCCAATGATGGCATGCCCTCATCTTGCTCCAGGGCATAGTACCATGTCCGGGCCACACCCACGAGGTGGTACGATGCGAGCGAGACCCGATCCGAGGCGAGCGTACGCTACCCATGGAAGAACTGCTCGCAATGGTTGAGCCAATTCAGGGGGTCCTTCTTGCCGTCGTAGGTGGAGAAGTTGAGCTTGCTGAAGCGGGCTCGCCGGTAGCACCGACAATGGAGGGTATTGGCACAGATGAGAAGGGTGGCCACTGTGGAAACGTTGGCAGTGGGGATGGCAAGGAGGGAAAGTTGATATAGTGGATGGGAAGGGGGGCGGATGGGGCTGTTGTGGCTGTTGTAGTTAGCAGGAGGGTGGTGGGCGTCGTGGTGGGTTGGGTGGTGGTAGGCGGCACAGCGGTGGTGGTGGAGAAGGCTAGGAACACCATTGTCCTGTATCATGGCATCCCGTAGGGTAAACCCTAGGGCATGGCGCCCGCACAAGAGGATGCCTGCTGGTTCTCCAAGGACGACATGCGGGTGGAGAGATTGGCTAGCTGCTTGGTGATGTCTGCTAGGGCTTTCGCGGTGGCGTCGGTGGCCGGCGGTGGAACCGGTGGCTGCACATCTTTGTCATCTTCACTCGACATCTCTGATACCAGATTGATAGGATGGGTGATCCTACTGCGGCTACTAGGTTGTTGGGGTAGGTGATCAGTGGCCGGGCCTAAACCCCCGGTGGCGTGTGGTGCCATGGAGGACAAGCAAGAAGCGCATGAGAGAGAGGGGGTAGGCGTGGAAGATGGCCCTTGAGGCCAGGCAAAGTTAATTGCCACGCTTAATTAACTCAATCACAGTTTAGAGGTATATATCCTCTCTTAACAAATCAATCTAGCTCTTGCTTTTATGGAAATAAAGGGAAACAAATAAATGAGATAAAATCCTAGGCATTGCGCCGCCTACTGCCGTCGTGGCCCCGGCGCTGGTAAGTCACGCCGGTCATAACAGATTGTTTAGATAATGAAAAGATTTTGGCTTCGAACATCTTCAAAAAAAAGGCATTAGTTCATATAATATATTACAATCGTGACTCTGCTATGCAAGAAAAATTGTGTTCAACACGAAAGACCAATATATATGAAACCTAAAACACCGCGCACATATCCATCGGAAGCAAAAAAGAAACTGCATAGCTCTTATTTCTATGAGCTGCCATGCCGAATCAACCAATCCTTGTGTAGTATTTCAGCATTTGTATGCGAACACATATCGATATACGGAAGTAATCGATATATATCGAACCAATCCTTGTGTGAGGTTTCAGCATTTGTGTGCGAAACATATCTATGTACTAAAGTAATTCATAGGTCATGCTTCAATTTGAACAGAGGGGCAATACGACATTCTCATATCTTCTCTGGAATCCAGCAGCCGTGGAAGCCGAATGGTAGGCCATATGGGAACCTTACTAGAGCAATTTCTTTGAAAGTCGTCGCATCCAGCAGCAGCGCATACCCGTCACAATAGATATCACAACCCCTACATACATTCCTATGGTTCAACGAAGCACAAATCATCATCTTAAACGCACTTTTTCAGCAATTAAACTTACCGTCATCTTCAGCCGTTCCACCTGGCCTCGCCACAAAGAAGGGCTCTGATGGCACAGAGCCCACCTCGTGCCAGTTCTTGGCACCTTTCTCCAGTAGATCGATCTTGGTGAGCGAGTTGAAGAAATTGCATGGCCGTTGGGCACCACATGCGTAAACATAACGATGCTCCTTGCCCTGGTAGGCCGGATTGATGGAAGACAACTCCACTCCCCGACCGTGCACCGATCAGGGTCCAGCACAGTTTCCAGCTGGCCAGAGGTGGTTCCATCCAGTGGTATCCTGAACCGGGCCACCCTGCACACAAGACGCATACGGTGGATTAGTACAGTACTTGTCAAAATAATTCCTGTAGCTAGCGGTATATCAAGTACCTAGCATCAGGGAATGCATCCTTGTTAATCCCAGACGATCTTTGTCTATGTAGTGCAAGTGCCTTGATGACAGATGGATCAGCATAGTACTCGCAGCCGTCAGCGATGATCGCATCTCTCTGTTGGTATGCGTTAATGAAGTGTAATGCCATGAAAGGAGGAACCTCCACGCTCGCCACCTACAAGAAGGTACATGTAAATAACATCAAGAAAACATCCACGGAAAGATCAACGTAAATACACAGTACGTAATTAATAATGATGTTAGTTAAGAGTTCTTACCACTACTGGAATCTCGTTTTTTTTCTGTGTGTGCGAAAACACACAGAAAAATACGAATACCGTCAGAAAAATATTTTTCTGACGGTGTACCCTCAGAAAAATACCCACAAAAATATAATGTTTTTCTGTGAGTTCACCGTCAGAAACAATTTTTCTGTGGGTCTCACACGCACAGAAAAATTGTTTTCGCCCAGATTAAAACTAATTTTTTTTGTGTGTTAATCCACACAGAAAAAGAAATAAATGCACAGAAAAACACATGTTTTTTTTCTGTCGGTCTAGGTAAACTCACAGAAAAATTCATTTTGCCCAAATTAAAAAAAATATTTCTGTGTAGCCAGCCTCACAGAAAAAAAGAGTTAAACGCAAAAAAAAAATTATTTTAAAACAGTAGCAACAGCATATTAAAATATATATTTTCCATACAGTAATTTCTGTGCATGACAATAAGGTTTTATTCAAATAATACATAAATACAGTACTCGAAGGGACCTTGATGGATGACCACACAACCGATAAGTATCAAGAGTACCAAAACAAGTATCACGCCCGATGTGGCTGGGCGACAAGCAAACTTCAAATGACCGACATCAAAGTTCTAAACCATCACGAGAGGACGACTAGGACACCATGATGAGCTTCACTACTGTGGCGGCGGTAGCTGCTCCTGCTGCTGCTGCGAGGAGTGCGGCGACGGAAAGGTGGCAGTGGTAGGCATGGTCGGCGACACTCCTGCAGCGACAAAGAAGCAAGTGTTAGGACTAAGTTCTCTAGGTTAGGACTAGGTAACTCATAAAATCCAGGAAGGCGAAGAAAAACCTAAGTCAATACCGATCAAAGCTGAGCCTAATGTAGTGTATCCCTGAGAGTATGATGCTGGATAGGACGCCGGAGCTACACCTGCAAGAAAGGCGAGGTTTGAGTCAGAAAAGCGTAATAAGGAAATTTAAGGAGTGAAACGCGCAAGGGACACAACTTGAGCAATAAATAACAAAGGAATACCTAGAGTCGCCGGCGAGAAGATCTGGTAGAGGTTGTGAAACGCGCAAGGGACACAACTAGAGCAATAAATAACAAAGGAATACCTAGAGTCGCCGGCTAGAAGATCTGGTAGAGGTGTGCAGCAAGGCTGACCTATGACTGCCTGATCTGCTCAATGTTTTGAGCATTGGCCGCCACATCACTACGGACTCCCTTGCAATTCTTCCCTGGTGGCAAGCTTATGGCAAAAGGTAATTGAAGAAAGGAAGCTTCAAGCAAGTGTTGTATAATACTTAAGTTGGAGAGCAAAATATTCAGAAAGGCAGCTCATGGGAAAATGGCACAACAATAAACTCAAGTTGGGAACAAAATGCTAGTGCTGCGAATGATTCTGGTGACTGGGGAGGCTGGGGTAGTGGAGTTGGAGCTGCTGCAAAGCCAGTAGATCAAGATAATTCATGGAAAGTGCATGCTAAGGTGCCGGACAATTCCACTAATTGGGGAGGCTGGAGTAGTGGAGGTGGAGCGGCTGCAAAGCCAGCAGATCAAGATAATTCATGGGAAGTGCATGCTACGGTGCAGGACAATTCCACTGATTAGGGAGTTCATCATTTCCTAAGTTACAGAAATTATTTCACACAACCACAGAATAGCAGTGACATGCTTAAGCAAGTTGCGTCATAATAAGAGCACTTAGTTGCAGCCCAAATTAGCATATCTAATTTTTCTCAAAGACACAGTAGCCGGGGCTCAGAAACTAAAGATCTTATATGATATAGTGTAGGACAAGGTTAACTGACAGTAGCCGGGGCTCAAGTTGCATACATACTTATCCCATGGACAAGGTTAACTGACAGACCCAAGTCCCCGATACCCTACTGTATTGCAACAAATTCCAAAAATAAATTGCATAGTTCAATAAGAGCCAAACCTGATCTAATCTGAACAAACATTCAAGTCCTAACTCTTAGCATCAATCGTAGCACAAAAACAGAGCTGGTATCAGCACATCTACCATACACTAAGAAAAACACTAAAGACAGCTATGATACAAATCAGAGAGCATCCTATTGAAGTCAAATGTTGAGAGAATCACACTTTGAGGTGCTACGCCAATTAGCGATTTCACAAAAATAAGCTCATATTTATCAAGTGCAAGCAGTCGGTTCTTACTACTGATTTTACAGTTGGGGTCATCAAAAGTTGAGAAATCAAGTGCCAATCTCAGACTCTGAAAAGGTTGGAACAATGTCAGGCCAATTCAAAATCAGTAAGGTATGCACTAGTAGAAGTGTACAGTCTGATCATAGTGGCTCATCAATGACTAATATAAAGCAAGAACTAATAAGTAATAACATATAAAGCAAGATACAGATCATGGTATGTATACCACAAACTTTCTATATCAGTTGACTTCAATTTATTAATTGGACAATTATAAACACTAGGAGCATGCTTTCCTCGATTCATGTAATAAAGAAACCAAATGACTGTGCCAATCTGTTGGCACACTAGTGATCAGAGAATGAAATCGAACCATTTGTAAGTTGTAACCTACCTCTAGCTGAGAACATCCATTGAGCAATTCCTGTAGATCAGAGAAATTTACCACCAGTCCCCTACGTGCACCAAGAGAATTGAGAGAAAGCAGCAAATAGAACAAAATATCTTAAATTGCTATATCTACCTAAATGGAAATGAAAACTCACAAAATATTCCACTGATTGGGGAGGCTGGAGTAGTGGAGGTGGAGCGGCTGCAAAGCCAGCAGATCAAGATAATTCATGGGAAGTGCCAAGTCTAATGCAGGATCCAGTTGGGGTGAGAAAGATAAGATGGAGTCTGATGAGCATCTAAAAGTCCCAAAAGAATCAGTTATTGAGATGGGGTTTTATTTCTCCCATCCATTAGTCCATAGGTGGCTGTGCATGGCATGTAGCCCAGGTACACAAAATACCAATAATAAGATGGTGATCAAATGATGTAGTATTCAACACATTGGCCTCAGATATCAGTTGCTCCTCGGTTGACCTTGAGCTTGGAGCATAAGAAACAAACAGAGTAAGAAACAAAGTTCCAGTACCTCAACACAAGCTCAAGGTCATCAGTTCTTGGCATGCTTAATATGATATCATCATTGGCAAAGTAAGTGAGGCCTTAGCTTAACGATATGTTGGTACAATTTCCAGATACTCAATCATAGGTGGCTGCCAAGGCAAAAAAAACAGATAGAAGAAAACTAAGATAATGTCCCATGGTTTGATGACAGTCATGAGAATCATACAGAATGCACAAAAAACAAATTGCAGCCACCTTAGAGTTTATTTTTCATGTTGCATCATTGGCCAAATAGATATCAAGAGTTTGAACATCACAGTCATATCAAGAGATTGAACATCAGTGTCATAAATTCTAGATGCTTCAGCACAAAGAACCCTCACTAGAATCAGAGCTATGGACTTAAGCAAGACGCGGCTGCCACACCATAGGGTGCTCCTCCAGCGCCTAGGGTTAAGTAAACATCATCGACCAAGGCACTTTGCTCAGTTTGTAAATCGGACTAGGCATCATCATGTGCAAAATCTAGGCGACAACACATGTGTACAACAAATAAGAGGTGCAGATCACATAGATCTAAGGGCGGAACAAGACGAAAGCAAATGTAAACATGTAGATCAACAAAAATGTCCTCCAGATCTAAGTATCTAAGAACATGAACCCTAATATCGGTGGACGACAAACAAAATCCATAAACGATTCAACAGAAATCACCGCACAGAGAGAGGTAGGAGATGGGGCCAGGTGAGATATACACTGTCGGAGCACTGGAGGACCAACACGAATCCGCCGGTGGAGGTTGACCGTATAGGTCAAGCGAGCTCGATGGGGAGGAAGAGGAGAGAGCGCACCAAACCAGAGGAGGAAGGAGAGGCGCGAAATGGGGGCGGTAACCCTAGCCCAGGCCCTAGGACGACAAGATCTCCCGCACAAGCCGAAATCGTTCCCGCCAAGCATCGTGGCGTCTAGGACCAAGAGGAAAGGAGAAATCGAGAAGATGGAGGCGTGCGGGATGGCGGAGGGGAAAGGTATGGAGAGGAGCAGGCATATGCTGCGAGCCGGGAGGCAGATCTGGTGGAGGAGGGGGTGGTGGCCTCACCGGTGGAGGAGGGGGTGGCCGCTGCGAGACCTAGGAGCGACGGGAGTGCGGGCGTGGTCTCAGGTGGGTGCGGGCGGCGCGTTTGGGATAGGGATGGGCGGCCGCGTCTGGAGATAGGTTTAGGTTTTTTTTCCGTGTATATAGTTTTTCTATGCGTGTATCTAGTTTTTCTGTGAGTTTTGAAAAGACCGACAGAATAATGTCAATTTTTCTGTGTGTATTGACACGCACAGAAAAATCACGCAATTTTTCTGTGGGTTTTCGAATATTTCTGTCGGGATTTTTGAAACGTACAGAAAATGTGTATAGAGAAACACGCACAGAAAAATTCATCACCCACAGAAGTTTTCGAGTTTCCAGTAGTGTACGGTCCTTCCGGAGAACTTGCATATGACGTGCGTGTAGCTCCCAGACTCCGGTAGCCAGTCGAAGATATACAGCCTGTTCAGGAGGCCGTATCGTATCGTGGATTATTTACTGCTGGCTGGTTTAGTGTGAGAGAAAAACACTGTTCCCGGCTGGAAATTTACGATCGTTTACGAGCAAGCGAACAGGCTGATACCAAGGTGTCAGCTGAGACTTGAGAACGACAATGTACTTCTCAGTGACGGCGAACGAATGCACCCATCCCGGTGTGTGCCCTCCCCGGCAGTGCACTCTCCCAATCACTTTCCTCTCGTTGCTCCCGGCTGCCATCCTGACGACACGATGGCCACGCCGGAAGTTGTCCGGGAGCAGCGTCAACAACTCGGTCCCTGTCACAACCGGGTGCGTGGTCTGTAACCAGCTCCATAGCCTGTCCGTGTAATGGAACTTGCCGATGGTGTCGAGAGTCTCCGGGTCTATCAGAACGGAGCTCTTGGTGGTCTCCGTGAGGCACATCACCCGGCCGTCACCGAGCGGCAGCACAGAGATGTTGGCGTTGTCGGACAGCAAAGTGCCACTTCCGAGGCCGACGACGTTGCGCACGCGGCCGAGGAGGCTCCCGGGCTCGGAGGGACACAGTTGAGAGAACTCCCGGTGGAGAGGCCGGCCGTGCGCCATGGCAGCTTTGTACGCGTCCGACTCGACTTACGATGTGCGCCGGTGGCGCGTCCTCGCCGGAAAGAGATGCGTACCAGTGCGGCGTACCCGTCGAATATGTGGTGGGAGGAGTGGCCGCCGACGTCCCACAGACCTGGCCCGTTCCTTAGGTACGTGCCGTTCTGTAGAATCACAGTGTCATAATTCAGCTGATCATGACTGTAAAAATAGTTATCTTATACTATTATATTACTGACTAATTAACAAAGTATATGGCCCGCACGCATTTACACGGCCGCTATGCCGTTTTGCAGTTATGCAATTTATTGTGCATTGCCTCATTCATTTACTTCCGGTCTCAAATCATGCCATGAACATTATCAAAATTGGCCTTGAGAATTGGCAATGAAGATTTTTCTGTTTGGCAAAAGCAAGTATAACATTGCATATAAATTCATATAGTCACAAAAAATAGATGCAACAAGAGTTTATATATTTTTAGATTAGGTTTCAACTTAAATACATACCGTGCAAGAAAAAGGAAAATACTATAAATTCTAACTAGATGCCTAATAGAGCTTCCACGTTAATCCTCACAAGACTCGATAGAAAAACTATAGATAGATCCTAGAAAATCTTTTTAAAAAATCAGAAACATCTGACCATCAATTTGACATAACCTAATCACCACTGCTAATAATAGCTATTGGATATACTCTATTTTCTAAATAATTACTCATCAGTGCTATTATGTAAAATAACATAAAGTAACCAATAACTCTATGTTCAAATTACCCACCTATGACATTAAAAAATATGATCTAAAGTAGACCTAATTTTACATCTAATTACCCATGTCCTCATATTACGATAAATAGCTTGTGTAACCTCTTTTTCATCATATTATTAGAACACAACATCTTAGCCCGTTAGTAGCCTGTAGTAGTTGTGAAGTTGACCAATGTTGCACGTGGGAGTCTATTGGTAGCTATATTTTCCTGGCCATTTAAGATTACTTTAGAGTAAACTATCGGATCATTATAAGGCTTGAGTATTAAAGTTGTATTGAGGTTAGCACCTACCCTCATCTAAGATCACACTTCAAGCTCTATCACTTATGTTAAGCGACATGGTGCAGGATTCAAATATTTTCGTGTGGTATTGTATAGTATTTAAGAACATACTCTACAAGCTAAAATCCTTATTTTAAAAAGTGTAAAAAATGAGTTAATTAAATATACAATAAGCACAAAAGCTTTAATGTAGTAGTCAATAAGAATAAAATTTATAAAAAAAATTAAAATTTAGATTCATGGCTTCATATGATATATGGTGGAATAAGAGCCATCATAGTTAATGGCATATTTAAAATATACAAAGGTGGCATGCAAAAGAAATATATATAAATATAAAGAAAATGTATAGATCCGCCACATGCAAAAAAGACTATTAATAAGTTTATGATAAGTAAATATAGACTGCGAGTATCTATTATGTCTATTATGTTAAAAAATAAACAAAGAGAAAAACCATATAACTTAATATAAGTAATTCTTTATTAGCTATATGTATTAAACAATAACTAATACTCAATTATATCTCTTAAAGTTGTAGCCTATGTGAGAGCACGGGTCGATGGACGGACTAAAACCAAAGTGAACTGACATTTGAAATGGAGGTGGCATGTACCAGCCAAATTGGGAGGTGTCCTTCCACGGCCAGGTTGCCTTCCCATCTTTCTTGCAAAGAATATACAGCGTGTTTGGTTGTGGAGTGGCATCTGTCATCCGGCATGGAATCACTCCCAGCTAGACTCGGAAGGCGCTTGGCGGACGGTGTCGTCCGACGAATTTCGAGGAGTGAGGTGGTGGTGCCTTTACGCCTTGCGGCAGGTGCGACATGATGCCGGACGACTCCCGTCCGCTTGGCAAACCAAACGCAACATTCAGATTCAGGCTCGGATACAGGTCCGTATGATTCCGCACCGTATCATGACGCTAACCAAAGACGCTGATAGTGTTTGAACCGCCGTAGAGTCAGTCCATCGTTGCACTTGCATTGCGTCCTCTCCAATAAGCCTTCATATGTGTAAAACTACCCCCTCGAGCTTCAAGCGCAGATCGATGGCCTAATCGACTTGGACTCGTTGAAAAGCATAAACGGGACTGTGTGGTACACCACTTGTGTCCACATGGGCTTGGAGCTTGCTGGTTTCAGTGCTGTTGTTATACTGATTTCGTCACTGTGCTGCGGAGACTTTAAGGAGGTGGCAATTCTGCACGTTGCAGTCTTTTTTTTAAGGGGTCCTGCACGTTGCAGTTGCGTGCTCCTCTACCAGGCTACCACATATTCTGCCCTTGTTTGAGGGGCAGCTCTAGCTCCGCCAGCGTTTTGTCCTCCTTGGCGTCAGATGTGTGGTCCTCCGTAGTCCACGAGGATCTGTCACTGCGCCGCTGTTACTCAGGGCGTATGTGGTGGCTTGAGCCAGGTAGCCATCTGGACCCCACGCAGACAAAATCGATGGCCTGGATTTGCTGCCTCGACCAGGCAGCATTGCCAGAGTCTCAAGCAAACAGGACCTCAGTCCCCCTCCCTTCGTTGTTCGCACGTCATTGCTACCCTCAACCGGCCGCATGGCCGCTTCCTTATGTCCTGCCACTATACTACGGAACATGCCTTTACAACCCGCCTTCTCAACTGGTACACGCATTGGTAGTGACCGTGATGGTACTACCATCACAACTAATCTCCTCGGTCCACGGAGTATTATTACAACAAATATATATTGTTGACAGTAAAAAAAATGTCACTTGGCTCGGCACATTCAGATTGGTCGCCTGAGTGCATAACCTTATTCGGGTTGGTCAGGCCGTGTTTGGATTCATTATCTGATAATAGTTAGCTGGTTAATACATTATTATTTGATTTGGTCTAGCTAGTGAGATAGTTGTTATTTAAGGATCCAGGTAACAATTAATTAGTCTATTATCTATATCGGTTTGATCCTAAAAGATCATTATTAGCTGATAACTACTATGGTCCCGTTCGTTTCGCTAAAAAAACAAGCCAAAATACTATTCCTGCTGATTTGTTGTGAGAGAAAAACATTGTTTCGGTTAAAAAATAAGCTAAAAAAGACGGATTATAAGAGAAATGAACAGGGCCTATCTGTAGAGATCCAAACAGGATCTTGGTCGAGTGCATTTGTTTATTATTCCGTTTGGTTGGCCAAGTTCATTGGCTCACCCTAACTAGCAGGTGGCCAAGTGTGTAGGTCTAATCTCGGGCTTGGCGGCCAAGAGCACAGGCCAACTCAGTTTTGATGGCGGAATGCATTCGGATTAGTTAGTGCTACATCAGACTAGTGCAATGATCGATGATACATCGGTCCACGATACAGTTGTCCTGTTCGCTTGGCTGATAAGTCATTGCTGAAAGCATTGTTGGCTTATTTGTTTTGAGAGAAAAATATTATTCGTTGGCTAAAAAAGTACGGCTTATAAGTCAAGCGAATAGGGCGTTAGCAACCGCGTCAGTGAGTGAGGCGGTCAACAACAAGCTGATCAGCGTTTAAATCAAGCGTGTGAAGGGACTATGACGCCTAAGATATGGATAAATTAGATAACTTAAAACTTTTACTATAACTATGGTTTCTAGTCAACCTTAGAAAAATCTATACAAGAAAGTGAGCTATCTTGATATGCACTACGGTTTGCTGAGTGTAAAACTATCTCTACTGCAAAAGAGTATACAACTTAGGTACATAATGTAAATATGGAAGCTAAATTGAGGCAGAGATGTAAACTCCCGTTAATTACTCCGGTGTTTTTACCGAGGTACCAATAATCTCATGCTTTCCACTAATCCTTGTCGGAGTCCCTCGCAAGGGCCAAGCTCCTGATCAGGTGACAACTGAGGTACCCCTCGATTCTTCTCCACGCACATGTGGGTCTCTAAGATGGCCTTTCCGAGATCGTTTCCCACCGTCTTCACTATCGAGCTTCCGGCCAAATCACCGTGCGGGCCTAGTTCCCTTTGGTACATCGTGGCGGCCGCAACACAAATACGGTCGGTGTGGCCCGCAAGACTACAAGCCCCTTTAATATACAACAATGGTGCATGCAAGCACTGTGTGAGCAAGAGGTGTGCAAACTTTACTAAACACTATGCCTAAGCCTATGCAAGCGCCAATATGGTTTATAAGTAGACTAAATACTTTGCAAAGTACTATTGCTAATCACCTAATGAAATCTTTAAGCACTTTATGGTTAGAACAACTAGAGATGAGCTCACCTAAACCTTCTTTACGCTCCAACTCCTTCAAGATGGCTAGACGGGGGGTATATATAGCCCAAACACTTGAAACTAGTCATTGGAATAGTACGCAACTTTCCGTGTACTCACCGAATACTCCAATGGGGCCGTCATAGATTTTCCGATGCCTCTGCAAAAACTCGCCATTAGAATTTGACCATTGCCTCGTTTCTCCAAGCTAACTTCTCTGGTGCCATCGGACTTTTTCAGTGAGCACTTCCTCTGTTCGTGTTCCTGGCATCGAGCTCAACGGAGATGATGCTTTTTTTTGTGGCCTACACCAGAGTTTTCCGGCACATAATTTCCCTCTCTAGTGGCGACTTTTTCATCCGGTATTGGTCTTCTATCCACACCAGAGTCTTCCCGTCGGTGAAAATGCTCTTTGGTGGGCACTGTTTGCACGTAGTCCAGGGCTGGCTTCTAGAATGCACCGGAGTTTCCTAGTGGGGCATAAAAACCCTAGTTTCTGCTCTGCTAGCCACATTCTCCAGTGGTCTCTGCCTGAAGGCACCAGATAATTCCGGTGCTGCATAGCAGCTTCATTTTACTCAGTTTCTTCGCATCTTTTCATCTAGGTCGATTTCATCTTGTGCCTTGGACTTCTTGCAATCTTTTAGTCTCTTTAACACGACTTCTAATGTCTTTCTCTTGAGGGGTTGATGACTCCGGTCTCCATATTGACCAAGTCCAAGTCCACCTTACATCCATTTGAACTTTCTTCATATACTAGAAAAAATACTAGTCCAAATGGTCATATTGTTCAGCAAATACCAAAATCAATTTAATGACCTATGTCGGTTGCTATTTTCCTTACAATATCTCCCTTTTGTGATTGATGAAAACATGACCAAAGCAAGCAAATACTAGATACAAATTATAGAAATGACCAAAACAATCTATCTACTTGCTTGGATGCAATGCAAGACCACGATATCAATTGAATGTAACATGACCCATGGTATCAAATTGAAAATCTTACCTTTGCTCTTACCAATTGAATACATGTCCCCTTATATGGTATTATGGATTTAAGCCTCCTCTAACTCCGTAATCCACTTCCTCCCTTTCTATGAAAAATTCTCCCCTATTCAAGAAATTTGAATTTGGTTTTTGTATTTATCATGGGTTGAGCTTACTTTTTCTCCCAAAAATTCTCCCCCTTTGAAATCAAACATCAAAAAAGAAGACACTAGTAGCACAAGGGAGGGTCAAGTTTGTGATCCTTGATATTTGGAGTGGAACTTGACTTTCATATTACATAGACTAAGCTCCCCCTAAGTGGATGCATACATATAGTCAGTGGCAAAGCATATGCATGACCGGCAATATTTAATGCATTAAGGGAGTTTAGTCTATATAATGCATAGGGAAAACATATAAAAGATACCAATTAAAAGACAACAAATTGATAACAATTGTAGAATTTCAATTGAAGTTTATACCACTTTGTAGGATATGAAATGTGATCTCTGCTTTTCTTCAGGGACTCTAATTTTCCTTACAATAAGACTACACACATATATACTATGATATTCACATAATATACATGTGATATTTAATGATCATTTTTGTTTATTCACACAATATAAATGAGATGTTTCATGGTGTATTTTTAATATACATGTGATATTTAATGATCATTTTTGTTTATTCACAAAATATAAATGAGATGTTTCATGGTTTATTTTGCAATGCTCACATAGTTTAAACGGGATGTTCTAAGACATATTTTGATTATTTACATAGTACACTTGAGATGTTCTGCGGTTTATTTTAGGTTGATTTTTAGAATTACATAGTACAACGCAGACGCTCACAACACGCACGCACACTCACCCCTATGAACACACTTACGCAAACCCTACCCTATGAGCACCTCCGAAGGACTGAGCTGGCAGATCTTGAGATTCATGAAGTCACCATGGATGCCTCGCTGTCGACGGAGACGTCGCTTACCACTGAAAGCATAGCGTCGTTAAATCTTGGAATAAATCCAGAAAAATGCGAGCACCCGTGCAAGTCGAGGACTTAAACCTAGGTGGACGGGTTCCACTAAAAGAAATCTAACCAACTGATCTATGATCAGTGGGAACGTATATTTTAGGTTGTTTGAGTAGTATCCTTTGATATTCTTTTCTACTTTCCATTATATTATGTAACGTTTTTATTTTGTCACTTTTTCCCTTATGTTTTCTTCCATCTTTGATTAATATTATTTTATATTTAAGTGGTTCATTTATTTTATTTACTATATATTTCATAGCATTTGTTATTCATTTTTATTACCCTTTTTCTTCTTCATAATTTTACTCTAATTATCTATTTTAGTAATTTAATTTTTGGTTTTTATCATTTTATTTCTAGCACTCCATGAGGTATATGTGATGTTTGTATAGTATATAGGTGACGTTATATGATTTATTTTGGATGTTTATGATTATCAATGGTATATTCCACGATTGAGTATTCATATTACACCATTAAGGTGTTCTATGGCACCAATCATCATGTTCGACTACTTGGACAGTAGCGTTGTGCCCCCAGCATGTTTGTTGGGCTATTAATTTCTTTGCTGCCTAGAAAATAGCTTGTAAATGGATCATATTCATGCTAGATCATAGTTGTATGTATGCATTAAGGGCCTTTTTGGAAGGTAGGATTAGAAAAGAGAGGAAAAGAAGAAAACATAGGGAAGGCATAGGAATGGGGTGACAAAAACAGAGGAACGAGAAAACATAGGTGAGGACCCAAGGTGAGGCTAGAATCTTTCTATTCTATTCATATCTGTCATCCATTATCTGCTCATCTTGTTCGTAATCAAGTGATGGGCTGTACAGCACGATGGCAGCAGGTTGTCAAAATTAGGATGGCGGCATTAAGCTCGAGCGTGTGATTAGATCAAGTAGGTTACTAGTTACAAGGTACCAAAGGTTCGCTGCGTTCGCTGGTCTAGAAAAACCAGACCAGCCGACTGCTCCTCCTCACAGGTGCACTGTTTATCAACCAGCCGCTACAGTGTTTCTCTCACACACAACCAACCAGTTTCAGCAAAGTTTCAGACGAGCGAACGGGGCCTTTGTTGCAGGCTTGCAGCTACCTTGGACATCGCGTACGAAGAGAAAACAATGGAAAGAAGCAGATTTTTGGATTCCTGTGAAATCACACCATACATATAGGATTCCAGAGAAACGGAACTATATGTTCCTCCGTTCCAAACAGGCAAATTATAGTCATTTCTTTGGATTGAGATTTCCTGTACTTTTTCTTTACGTTTCCATTGATCCAAACATAGCCTAAGGGGCTCTTTGGATGATGCCCTAGCTTGGGAGCTCTCGTCCATGCAAGATTCCCTAGCCTCCCTAGCTTGGCAGGAGGCTAGATCCACCTGGAATCATTGCTTGGGCCAGACAGGTTTCCTAGTCCACCAAGCAAGCACACACTAAATAGTACGTAGACAGTCAAATAGACGATCTCCGTTGTATATGGTGTCTGTTCTGTTGTCTATAGATATAGTAGAATAGTAATAGATGAACATCCACATCCACATCCACATCCACATAAACTGAATCTAAGAAAAAGTTCACATACAATATATCTACGTCGAGTTTTGTCCCACATTCAGCAAAAGTATTCCATCCAATCCAACCCGATCAGAAATCAGGTCCATCGAAGTCTCATAAAAACAAACAAACAAATCAGGTCCATCGAGATATCCAATTAACCAACAGCAGCAGTGCCAACATTACAATAGCCATTGGCCACCAGCCCCAGCGTGCTTCTAGCTCGAGCGTGAGAGGCTGAGTGACGGCCAGAAGCGAGGCGGCCAAGCGTGCGCACCACTGGCTGTGTTGCTGCCCGTCGTGCTGCTCACGCTCAGCCTTCTTTCGCACGGCCACCGCGGCAGCCGTCAAGAGTCTGCAAGAGGTACCTCGTGGCAAGCGCGGAGAGCAACTCTCCAAAGAGTCTGCAAGAGGTCGTGGACATCGCCGTGCTCTCCAATGAGTTGCACGGTAGCCTCACGGCGCAGCAGGGGCGAAGCTACACTACGAAGAGAGGGTGCAAAGGCACCTCCCAAAATTTGTAAAAACAATAGAATTAGTTAAAAAAAAGCAAGTTGTACGTCCCCACCTGCAGACCCTCCTCGTTGACCCACCACAGAGCCCCGAGCCCAGGTCTTTTTCTTCGTGTTCTGGTTCTGGTGCACCAAAACCAAGGACAAAAGGAAAAAAAAATGGGCAAGCTGCCGACTGAATCTGGCCCTTTGCGCTGCCATCAACGGGCGGCGTCCGCACGTCACGCTCGATGCCTGTCTTTATTAGGCCACGTTTAGCTCAAAAAAGTTTTTCAAAAAATGCTACAGTAGTTGTTATATCGAATCTTGCTATACGTGCATGGAGTATTAAATATAGACGAAAAAAACTAATTACACAGTTTGGTTGGAAATCACGAGACGAACGTTTTGAGCCTAATTAGTCCATAATTGAACACTAATTATCAAATAAAAACAAAAATGCTAGGGTAGTCAAATTCCTAAATTTCACCTAACTAAACACAGCCTTAAACAACTTGTACGACTTTTCTGGGAGTTAAAGATGTGCATGCAGCCCGTGGGCCAAAGGCCCGGCCCAAAGCACGGTTATTGGGCCCGACCCGAGCACGGCACGGTCCGAACCCTAACCGGGCCCGTGCCGGCCCGAAGCCCGTAGCAGGCCGGGCTTGGGCTGAGGCCTCGGCCCGCCGGGCGGCACGGCACGGCCCGTTTTACAACGGCCGGCCCGGTGGAGGCCCGTTTTAATTTATTGAGCTGGTCGTACTATTTTCCTTTCTAGGATTTTATCTCACGAGATGTGAGTTTTACCTAGAATGGTTTTTAATGAGGCGGCATTGCATAAAGAGCTCAAATATTTTGTCATCCGGTGTTTCTGTGATCGTTAAATATGAATATGTGAACCTGTGATTGTGCTGTTAAATATGGTGTTTACTGTGTAACGGGCTATGGGCCGGCCCGATGGACCAGTGGGCCGCGGGCTCAACGGGCTGGCACGGCCCGATATTCGGCCCACGGACCGTGCCTGGGCCGTCCGACAGGCACGGTGGACTGTTCAGGCACGGCCCGGTGGCCCGGCGGGCCAAAAGGGCCCGAGCCCGATCGGGCCGTGCCTGGCCCGGGCTCGGGCCGTGCCGTGCCGTGCCGGCCCGTTGCTCATCTTTGGGAGTATACTATTGCGAATCACGTAAGCGCTTACGCACGGTGCGTCGCTACGGGCGGCCAACACCAAACAGCGGAACTACTCCACCCAGCGTGCAGCGAAAGGCGACCACTACACACGTGGCGAGATTTGAGTAGCGTATAAGGAAGTGTGCTCCAATGTCGAGTCAGGCATCTCATCCTCATCCGCAAAAGTGTTGTGAACTTACAAAAAGCAAGTTGTTAGTGGAAGAAAGACACAAACTGACAATGGTTGGTGCAAAGGCAGCATCTGCTTTCCGTGAAGATGCCTGCTGCAATTGTAAGGGGTGGAACTAAACAGGACCTAAAATGAGGAATACATTTGTTCAAATGAGACCAGCTAGATGCAAGCTGTGAGCTCATACCAGCAAAGATCACCTGCTGCCCTCCCAGTGAAATTCAAGCTGCAGGACAGATCAAGTTTCTGCATGCAGATATGGACATTGAAAAGCAAGCAGAGGCCCTTCCATTCAGTGCTCGATGTTTTATTTTTTGTTCACAGAGGTCCCAGGGAACAAAGAGAATCTCATCTCCGTTATTTATTAGATATAACAGTGTAGGAAATTGGTATAAAACAGAACGCACCGACTGCTGGGAGAATCACGCCATTTGACTTTCTCGTCATTTTTTTTTGTAATGACTGACATGGAGGCTCAGATCTCGATGGCCACATTGCAGAAGCCATTCACGTCTCATGGTCATGAGTTAAAATACACTGGAACGCCGAAAATAGCGCTAGTTCACATGCTCTGAACTTCTCATATTGGTTTCAGGGCCTGTTTAGTTCGTCTAGTAGCTACTAAATTTAGTAGTTTTTAATTATTTTAGGAATTTTTTAACCAAATACTATGACTAAAATCTAAAAAAAAGTTTTAGTCCTAGCTTCGGAATCGCTAAAAGTGACTAAACCATTTAGTAGCTTCTAGAGCCTTTTAGAAAAGAAGGCCCTCCGATTACCGTAGCCCCATCTCTTCTCCACAACCCACAGGCCACAGCACAGCTGTATGCCATTCTCCAGTCTCCACACAACATCACCATCCACCAATCTAGCTGCTTGCCAAAGAGAGCAAGGCATGCATGGAGCTCGCCGTGGCGGCCCTGGGCAGCCTCCTCCCCAAGCTTGCCACACTCCTCACAGATGAGTACAAGCTGCAGAAGGGAGTCAGGGGGGAGATCAGGTTCCTGAAAGCTGAAATGGAGAGCATGCAGGCTGCTCTCGACAGGGTGTCCAAGCTGCCGCCTCAACAGATCGATGATCTTCACAACATTTGGGTGAGGGACTTGAAGGAGCTGTCCTATGACATTGAGGACAGTGTTGACTCTTTCATGCTCCGAGTCGATGCCCCTAGTTGTGCCAAGCCAAAGAGCTTCAGAAGGTTCTTTGACAGGACCATCGGCCTATTGACAAAAGCCAAGGCTCGGCATCATATCGCCGATGACATCCAAGACATCAGGAGCCGCATCCAAGAGGTTACTGGTAGGCGAGAAAGGTACAGATTTCCAGAAGTTGCAGTGCAGCCAGAGAATACAGAAATGGATCCTCGGTTGCCTGCTCTCTACGAAGATGTAAAGAACCTGGTTGGTATTGAAGGCCCTTCAGAGAAGCTCACTGCTTTGCTAATGCAAGGGGAGGGTGCACAAAAACAGCAGCTAATGGCTGTCTCTATTGTCGGAGTTGGAGGCCTTGGGAAAACAACTCTTGCAAATTCGGTGTATCAAAGAATCAGAGGAGAATTTCAGTCTCAAGCTTTTGTTTCAGTCTCCCTTAAGCCAGATATAAAGAAGATCTTCAGCAGCATACTACGGCAGGTTAGTGGAGGAGAGTACCCCAATGCTGAAGCATGGACTCATACTGAGCTTATAGATACAATCAGACAAATACTTGAGAAAAAGAGGTATGTAGTAATGATTATCAAATTTTCCTTTTCAAACTAGTCACAAATCTGTGTACTATCTCCGTTCCAAATTATAAGTCGCTTTGACTTTTTTTTTTGATACATCTATTTTTCTATGTATCTAGATATAATGTATGTCTAGATGTATAGCAAATTCTATGTATCAAAAAAGTCAAAGTGATTTATAATTTGGAACGGAGGGAGTACTTGAACAGAGTTCCTAAATCATAATCGCCATCCATTCATTTATTGGCTAGCCTGCATAGTTTCTATATTCCCATGGTGTCTAGTCATAAATTCGTGAACTTTAGCAGAGCTTGAAATAAAGAAAAACACTGTAATTAACAAATTCCAATGACACACAATTAATTGTTCTTTTCCTTTAAAAAATGCAGGTACATTATTGTAATTGATGATGTATGGGGAGAGTCTGCATGGACACAGATAAAATGTTCTCTAACTGAAAACAGTCTTGGTAGCAGAGTCATTGTAACAACCCGGAAAACTGATGTGGTAAAATTTTCTTGCTCGTCCATTGATGGTACACTGTGTGAACTAGATCCCCTCTCTTATGAGGACTCAAAAAAGCTGCTGTGTAAAAGGGTACTCAATGAAAATGAGGAAATGCATTCCGAATTAGAGGATGTATCACGGAAAATTTTGGAGAAATGTGGTGGTATACCATTAGCTATCATTACTACAGCTAGTTTGTTGGCTAGTAGGCCAAACAAAACAAAGTATGAATGGTATACTGTATACAATTCAATGGGTTCTGGACTTCAGAAGGACAAGAGCCTTGAGAACATGAGAGGGATTTTGTATCTTAGTTATTCTGATCTGCCCTCCTATCTAAAGCCGTGTTTACTGTATCTAAGCATGTTCCCTGAGGATTTTGAGATTCGAAGTGATGATTTGGTTAGGCTTTGGATAGCAGAAGGTTTCATCGATGAAAAACAGGGGAGTAATTTGTATGATCTTGGAGAGAGGTACTTCATTGAGCTCGTCAACAGAAGCATGATTCAACCACTATATAAAAAGGATGGTAGTCCAAGAGCTTGTCGAGTACATGATATGATACTTGATCTCATTATTTCCCTCTCATCTCAAGAAAATTTTGTCACCATACTAGAAGGTCCGTGCCACATATCTTCAGCATGCAATATTCGACGATTATCTCTGCGAGGCAGCAAGAGCAATAGCAAGGAAGAACAAATGATTTTCCCAGCAACAGTGAACATATCCCATGTCAGGTCAGTCGTTGCTTTTGGTGATGCCGTTGAGTGGGTGCCACCTATGTCAAGGTTTCCAGTTCTCCGTGTTTTGGCTTTCAAAAGTCGGTCCAGAAACAATATCCACCCTAAGGATCTAGGAAGTATGCAGCACTTGAGATACCTTGAACTAGGAGGTGATCTCAAAACAGAGCTTCTAGAAGGAATTGGGAACCTAAAGCTTCTCAGGACATTGGATCTTTGGGGCCCATTCAAAGGAGAATTGCCAGCTAGCATTAGTCAGCTACGACAACTTGAAAATCTGTTAACTGCTAATATGGTGAAATTTCCAGATGGAACTGGGAATCTAATATCCTTACACGAGCTGTTATGTCTATCTCTGGACGAATCACCAAATACTTTGGCTGAACTTGGTAACCTTACTAAACTCCGAGTGCTGACAGTAGGTGGCTTAGATAAAAACCAGAGTTACGTGAAGACATTTCTACAGGCCTTATCCAATCTAGTCAACCTTCGCAGACTAGTTTTTTTTGGAGACGGAACATGCTCCCTAGATTACATGCCAGACCAATGGAGGGGCCCTGCACGTCTCCAAAGCTTTCATGGGGATTTGGTAACCTTTTCCCAGGTGCCCTGGTGGTTTTCCTCCCTCTCTGAACTCTCCAGCTTGTCCATGCGGGTCAATCTACTAAGACAGGAGGATCTCAAACTGCTTGGAGCTTTGCCGGTGCTACGTTTTCTTGATCTAGTAATAGATGCCCATGGCACCACCACCGAAGAACAGTTGGTGGTTGGTGCTGATCACCCCTTCCGCTCTCTAGCAGAGTTTAAGTTTATGCACTACACAAGATGTTGGCTGGAGTTTGCTCGAGGAGTGATGCCAAAGCTTCAAAGGCTTGAGTTAGTCTTGGAAGCACGGAGCAGGGAAGGTGGTGGTTTTGATATTGGCTTGGAGAACCTTGCTTCACTTACACACGTCACCGTCAAGGTTGACTGTGATGGTGCCCGGATGAAGGAGGTGGAGGATGTCGAGTACAAGGTCAGGGATGCACTCGACATGCATCCGAACCATCCAACGCTCAAGCTTTCAAGACATTATGAAGGGCGAATGATAAAGGATGAGGACAAAGATGGTCACGAGGTGTTAGAGGAAAGGTAATAGATAGAATCACTGGGAAATTAATGCTCACCTATAGTTGGTTGTTCCTTTCATCTGACGTATCTGCTTTGCCTTTTGCAGTGATGAAGACTGGGAGTATATGATGAAGGACGAGAACAAAGATGGTCAGGAGGAGTCCGAGGAAAGGTAATAGAATTATTGAGAAATTAATACTCACCTATAGTTGTTTGCTCCTTTCATCTGACGTAGCTACTTTGTCTTTTGCAGTTAAGATTGGGAGTCATCCTTCCACCGCCATCCCCAGTCCCCTATTTCCTTTGCCTGAGCTGAGAATCCACTTCTGCTTGCATGATTCGTCAGCTGGTTGTTCATTTCGACTTCTCCACAACCGTCCATCGCTCATGTTCTGCTTCTAGTCTACACATTTCTTCACTTCTCCTATTTTCTTTCCTAAGTGCTCTGTTTTGTGTCCCCTTGTGCCACCCAATTAATTAATTATTCCTTAGAGCAACTCCAAGAGAGTTGCTATTCCTAGTATGGAATCAGATTTAGACGTTTTGTGCTACAAAATAGACTCCAACAGATGTTGTATCTAGAGTTGTAAAATACCCAGCCGTCTATTCCGTGAATCTAGGTGGCCGAAGAAAGCTAGCGAGCGCCGCTTGCTATCTTGCTTTCCCGTGTGGCTTCGCACACATGCGGCCGGTTGCCGCGCTGTCCTGGCCGTTCCCCGTCGTGAGTCGCCGACTCGCCGGCTGCCCTTTCCGGCACTCCACACGCATGTTCCTCATCACGCTGCCCCACCCCTTCGAGCTCCTCAAAAAATCACTCCGTGGCACTACGCAAGCTTGTCGCATCCACCATCTGCAGGAGCTCTGCCTAGCGTTGTACGTACTCGTTCCCCATCCTTCCTAGTCAGAACGGCGCCAATCCCTTTTCCAACCGGCTACATTCGATTTTTGATAGATTGGGCGACTCCTCCAAGTGCTAGCCAAGGCCGGATGCACGGGCGTCAAATACATAGCATGGCCACTGCTGTAGCTTTTGTGCAATTAGCCAACGAGCCGAGCTACCACCGTGATGGTTGTGTCTAGGTGGCCGGTCACGGAGGAAGCAAAGGCCCGGTGATGTTCCGGCGGCGGACTACTGCACCATGGAGCCTCAAAAAAGATTGATGTGGTGAGCTATTTAGAAAGGCTGTTGCAGTTCACTTTCTTTTTGAGAGGTTTTATATTTTACATAATGGCTAAATCAAAGAATTTGACATCTATTTTTAGCAGATCTCTTGGAGATGCTCTTAGCAAAGAAGCACCCACCTTTGTCGCACTTGGCAAATTGTTCTTCACTTTGTTTCCCGTGAAAAATACACAGAAAATGAATCTGCATTATTATTGCCAAAATATCATATGTTGTTGTTTTTGGAAAATGAATGCCCAAACTCCTTCGCCATCGTTGACAATTTGAGCCCGCCCTTGTTGTCCTTAAATAAAATATTTTTTAAAAAAATATATCTGTCATTCTGCTCCAACATATTCAGCTGATTGCTAAACCCAACTGGGCCATCATGTTGGATGCATTTTCTACCCACTTGACAAGCCTCGGTAGGTTTGCCTCACAATCGAAATTGTTTCAAAAGTTGGTTGCTACCTTTATGAATTATGACCTTTTCCAACATCTGTTGTAAGGCTTGTGTATTGGATGCAGTAGGCAATAGATACTAGAATTTTACAGATTTTCTGTTGCTCAAGTTCTAAATTTAATACTTGTAATTCATCCCTTTTTTGAGAAAGGTGTCTATCCCTTTCCCATTTATATGTTTGCGATTTGTCATGACTATTGGGTTATACTATTACTTTAGGCCTTAGTTAAACCATGTATCACATGCCTTAGGTTAATTAGCACTATATTACTGTATTAACTACCTCCTTATGCTGTTGTTGGAACGAAATTTCATATAAATGTGCATGGATCCTATGTCTACAGGAAAGTATGCTCTCAATAGAGAAAATGCAACCCTTGTATCCTAGTTGTGTAATCAAGTTAAGCTCACAGTAAAACTACATTTTCAGTACCTAGTGCTTGATGTTTTCTTCTATTTAGCACTGAATTTCTTTTATTGAGATTGCAAAACATCTATATTGACAGTTTTCAATAAGAAGTTGCGATTTGGCTCACTAGGTGAAATTTTCCTAGATTTGTCTATGCTTGCATAGTACATGCTAACAAGAATATAAAAAGCACTTTTGGATACAACATGCTAACAATAGAGAAAAAGCTCGAGGCTACCCGGCAAATCTATTACATTTATTTTATAGTACTGGATATATGGTCATGGTGCTACTTAGGCAACAATATTATTATATTGCAATTAATTGATAGTTGATGCTGTTCATAGCTGTCGTGGGTTCATAACCGCGGCAAGCATTGTGGTTGTTAGTCAGAAGTCAGAACTGTGGGTCTCCGGTGGCTTAGGTACTCAAAAACATAAGTGACACAGCGGTTTATCCTAGTTCGGGCTATCGATGCCCTATGTCCAGCAGTGAAGTATTATTCGTGCTCATCAGGAGCACCCAAATCGGGGGTTACAATGGAGGAGAATGAGAGTTTGACAAGGGATCGCTCGGTGCTATCCTATGGTTCGGCAGCGGTGAGGTTCTTCCGAGCAAGAAAGGGACCAGCCCTCTCTCTTGCCAAGTTGTCGGGGGAGGAACTCGCTTGCGTTTCTCTCGCTTGCTCTGTCTAGCCGATGCTTCTACTGTCTAATCGGCCTCTAATGTCTCGGCTCTCCCCTATAGTCTATGGCCTACGTGCGCCGAGTGCAAGAGAGTACTGCCGCGGCGTGGATGGACCTCAACTTCGTCGTGTAGGGGAGTTGTAGGAGCTACTGGTGCCGCCTGATGTCGCTGCTGCCTGACACTTGACCATCAGGGGCTGTCTGCTGCGGTCTGGCCTCCTCGGGGTAAGCCTTCTCGAGGCTTCCTCGGTTGAGCGGCTGACAAGTGGGCCCTAGAGCCCGCTGTCCTTAGAGTTGGTGAAGTTGTTTGTCCCGTTGCGAAACGCTGATTGCGTGACCCTGTCGAGGGAGTGGTGGACAGCGCCTCGCGCCCGTTTAAAGGGTTGCTTGTTGCCCGAGACGTCGGTTCTAGATGCTTAGTTTTTATGTTGAATGCAGAAAAAAAATGGTTTGCCACAGCATTGTCAACACCATAGAGTAATCAACAGCATTGTATGATTGGTGTATTGTGAGATGTGTTGCATGCTAATGCAGTGATGATTTAGCACTAATCTGTGATGTTCTTTTTCGTCACTATAGTTTGCATCTGGGCTTGAATATGGATTGGGTCTAGTGAATGGACAACTAATCCATGACGAACACAAATGTCAATCTATGATGGCCCAATTTGTTCCAGCAAATGTATGATACGAGATACATGACGGTTTTTTCGATCGTCAAGGTAGGTTAACCGTGACGCGTTTTCGACTGTCTGTGACCAAAGTAATCCATCATGTAAAGCCACATTCCTTATAGTGCGAGCACTCGCTCGGGTCAGTGATGGGATGGAGTCAGGCTCTAGCCACCGTCGCTCGACAGCCCAGGGCCCTAGCGAGTCCTGACCAGTGGCCACAGGCATCCTTGGGCTCTACCTAACTCTGTTCAGACGGTGCGTGCAAGCGTACCTGATGGGTATAGCCCCCGAGCCCCGAGCGATCTCATGAAATCGGTCGGGGGTCCGTCGGTCTCCAACCTCTTTCCTGGGGACTTAACATACACCTATGTTTGACTTTCATCAATAGCCTTTTCGTCTACTAATGCAGCAATAGTACACATTATGACCAAGCACTTAGGATTGCAACCTCACAATCCTATTTCTTTTGCCCTAAGTCAGTCTCCCCTCACCGTCTCTATCTCTCTCATGAAGGTGTGGTGGTGGCAGACCGAATGTAGAGTGTGACCGAGTGCGCGTGTCTTAGAGGCGTGGCTGAGGGCGTGGTTGGGGGCACGACCCCATCTTCATAAGGCAGGCACAGGTGAGGATCTCTCGCCCTCCTCCATACAATCTCCATAATCTCAATGGTGGATCCTCACTCACTCTCTCCCTCTCTCTTCCTCAGATTTTGCAGCGCCAGATCTAGATGGTGCCGAGCCCAAGGTAGCACTGGCAAGGGGACTGCCACGACACAAATGGAGCATCAGTGGGCTCCACAGCGAGTAGTGGTGGCCCCCCACTATAGGCAATGGGCAGCGTGGGCTCCGCAACGAGCTTGCACCTTTCTTTGTTTTTCATTAATTTGCACATGCGGGCGTCTTGACCGCCTCACTAAAGATTGATTAACAGTGACCCTCTATTAGAGGTTGTGGCTCCACTCGTCATTGTAAATTCTTTGTGGCCATCTCTAAAAACGTTTTATGTAGTTGTGGTTGTAGCTATCCGTATTCATATCTATAGATGGCCAACGGGCTGGCCCGGCCTGGCACAGCACGGGCCCATGAAAGCACGGCCTGATAGGGGTCGGGCCGACACGGCACGCCGGGACCCCCGGGCCATGCCTCTTAGGGCCATGGGCTTGGCCTGCCGGGACGTTTCTCATGTCGGGCTGGCCCAAAAAGCACGCCACGGCTAACGGGCCGTGCCAGCCCAAGGCCCACTGAGAGAGAGAGGTGTGGAAGGGCAGGCAGGGGCAGCTGCGCCTGCGCGAGCCGCGCGGTGGCGGCCGATGGCGCGCTCGCACCCGACAGGCCGCAACAGGATGAGGTCGCGCGGGGGTTGGGGGCGTGGAGGAGGCGCTCGACGCTGTTGAACTCGAAGCCGGCCGCCGTTGCACTCGAAGCCGGCCGTCGCTGCTTGACGCCGCCATGGAGGATCTGCGGAGGTTCACAACTTTAAGAGCGCGACCGCGAGATCCGAGAGGGAGGAGCTAAGTGCGGCCGCACTGGGGGATAGAGCAGGGCCAGCGGTGCTGGGGCGTGGAGGAGGAGGACAGGAGGCGATGGAGCTGGAGCGGATCGGGAGCCAGCGCCGCGTGGTGTAGCCCCGGTCGATGGAGCTGGAGGAGGGGCAGTAGGGGGCGAGGGGCAGCACGGGAGCGCGGTGGCGCCGTAGAGGAGTGAGTGCGGCGCGGCCACGTGGGGAGGGGACTGCGTGGGGCGGCGGGGAGGGGGAGGGGAAGGGAGTTAGGGTTCGGGGCCGCATGGGGCTGCGTGGGGAGGGGGAGGGGAATCAGGGGTGGCCGGGTGGGAACTGGGAGCGTGGGGCTGCGCGGGGGAGGCGGCTGTGGCCTGCCGGCCTGCGGCAGACGAGCAGGCCGGGCCACCAGCGGGCCTTCGATCTGTAGCGGGCCGTGCCATGCCGGCCCACGTGCCTGGGGTAAGGCCTAGGCACGGCCTGCTCCTCCGGGCCGTGCCAGCTCGGGCCCACTAGCCGCCGGGCCGAGCCGTGCTTGGGCTGGGCCAAAAAACGGGCCTTGGGCTAGGGCTAGGGCATGGCCAACTATGTTAATATCCATATATATCCGAATATATTCGATCCATTTATGCCAATGCTAGCTATCCTCTCAAATGTCGACTCACATCATGTTTTTGTGGCACTCACGGAGTTTGAAACTATAAGGGTTTCTATGGTACTCACTACTTGAATCACAATATTGCATTGAGTTCTCAAACACAAACCTTATCCTCGGTTTCAAACCGGTGTTAAAATCCAATTTTTTTTTTTGAAATGTGCCAGTCACGTCCGTCCCTGCCCAACCGTGCCCTCGCTCAACCCCATGACGTCGTGTCATTGCCTGCCCCACTGCCACGCATATCCACCACTTGCCCAACCATAGATCGACACCCTACGGCCTCCTTTACCAAGCCCCGCCTGCCACTTCAGGTAGTGGGGCCACCATGCGCCGAGGGGTGTGGTAGGCCACGCCCGGAGCCAATGACGGGGAGCAGCAATAGGCACGTGCCTGGGGCTGGCGACCCTACATAGGGGCCGCCTTGCCAAGCAGGGCCCTTATTCAACGAGGGAGGATCCAGGGAGGCGGGAAGGTGGAGAGGCCGGCCGTGCGTCATGGCAGCTTTGTACGCGTCTGACTCGACTTGACGATGTGCGCCGGTGGCGCGTCCTCGCCGGAAAGAGATGCGTACCAGTGTGGCGTACCCGTCGAATATGTGGTGGGAGGAGTGGCCGCCGACGTCCCACAGACCTGGCGCGTTCCTTAGGTACGTGCCGTTCTGTAGAATCACAGTGTCATAATTCAGCTGATCATGACTATAAAAATAGTTATCTTATACTATTATATTACTGACTAATTAACAAAGTATATGGCCCGCACGCATTTACACGGCCGCTATGCCGTTTTGCAGTTATGCAATTTATTGTGCATTGCCTCATCCATTTATACTTCCGGTCTCAAATCATGTCATGAACATTATCATAATTGGCCTTGAGAATTGGCAATGAAGATTTTTCTGTTTGGCAAAAGCAAGTATAACATTGCATATAAATTCATATAGTCACAAAAAATAGATGCAACAAGAGTTTATATATTTTTAGATTAGGTTTCAACTTAAATACATACTGTGCAAGAAAAAGATAAATGCTATAAATTCTAACTAGATGCCTAATGGAGCTTCCATGTTAATCCTCACAAGACTCGATAGAAAAACTATAGATAGATCCTAGAAAATCTTTTTAAAAAATCAGAAACATTTGACCATCAATTTGACATAACCTAATCACCATTGCTAATAATAGCTATTAGATATACTCTATTTTCTAAATAATTACTCATCTATGCTATTATGTAAAATAACATAAAGTAACCAATAACTCTATGTTCAAATTACCCACCCATAACATTAAAAAATATGATCTAAAGTAGACCTAATTTTACATCTAATTACCCATGTCCTCATATTACGATAAATAGCTTGTGTAACCTCATTTTCATCATATTATTAGAACGCAACATCTCAGCCCATTAGTAACCTGTAGTAGTTTTGAAGTTGGCCAATATTGCACGTGGGAGTCTATTGGTAGCTATATTTTCCCAGCCATTTAAGATTACTTCATTATAAGGCTTGAGTATTAAAGTTGCATTGAGGTTAGCACCTACCCTCATCTAAGATCACACTTCAAGCTCTATCACTTATGTTAAGCGACATGGTGCAGGATTCAAATATTTTCGTGTGGTATTGTATAGTATTTAAGAACATACTCTACAAGCTAAAATCCTTATTTTAAAAAGTGTAAAAAAATGAGTTAATTAAATATACAATAAGCACAAAAGCTTTAATGTAGTAGTCAACAAGAATAAAATTTATAAAAAATTAAATTTAGATTCATTGCTTCATATGATATATGGTGGAATAAGAGCCATCATAGTTAATGGCATATTTAAAATATACAAAGGTGGCATGCAAAAGAAATATATATAAATATAAAGAAAATGTATAGATCCGCCACATGCAAAAAAGACTATTAATAAGTTTATGATAAGTAAATATAGACAGCGAGTATTTATTATGTTAAAAAATAAATAAAGAGAAAAACCATATAACTTAATATAAGTAATTCTTTATTAGCTATATGTATTAAACAATAACTAATACTCAATTATATCTCTTAAAGTTGTAGCCTATGTGAGAGCACGGGTCGATGGACGGACTAAAACTAAAGTGAACTGACATTTGAAATGGAGGTGGCATGTACCAGCCAAATTGGCAGGTGTCCTTCCACGGCCAGGTTGCCTTCCCATCTTTCTTGCAAAGAATATACAGCGTGTTTGGTTGTGGAGTGGCATCTGTCATCCGGCATGGAATCACTCCAGCTAGGCTCGGAAGGCGCTTGGCGGACGACGAATTTCGAGGAGTGAGGTGGTGGTGCTTTTACGCCTTGCGGCAGGTGCGACATGATGACGGACGACTCCCGTCCGCTTGGCAAACCAAACGCAACATTCAGATTCAGGCTCGGATACAGGTCCGTATGATTCCGCACCGTATCATGACGCTAACCAAAGACGCTGATAGTGTTTGAACCACCGTAGAGTCAGTCCATCGTTGCACTTGTATTGCGTCCCTCTCCAATAACCCTTCATATGTGTAAAACTACCCCCTCGAGCTTCAAGCGCAGATCGATGGCCTAATCGACTTGGAGCTAGCTTGCTGGTTTCAGTGCCGTATGATTCCGCACCGTATCATGACGCTGACCAAAGACGCTGACAAAATCGATGGACTGGATTTGCCGCCTCGACCAGGCAGCACTAGTACAGAACGACATTTGATCCAGCTCGAAATTTGGCTTTAGTCCCGGTATTTTTCGTGCCCAGAACTAGAGAGACCTTTAGTCCCGGTTTATAGCTCCAACCGGGACTAAAGATCCCTGCCCAACGGCTACTGCGGCAGGCTTTTGCTGTAGGGGACCTTTATCCCGGTTGGAGCTACCAACCGGGACTAAAGGTTAACTTTTACTCCCGGTTGATCCTTCCAACCGGGAGTAAAAGTCTACTCCCGGCTAAGGCTCCGTCCGAGACTAGAAAGGGGCCTTTAGTCCTGGTTTCTGTCTCCAACCAGGACTAAAGGTCCCCTCCTATATAGCCCTTGTTCCTCCTCGAGCCCGAGCCACTTCGAGCTTAGTGTTCTTGCTTCATCGTCGGCCTCTCTTCTTCCTCATCACCGGTGTATCACAAGATTTCTTCCATTCCTCCATCGATTCTTCGGTTCTAAAGGTTATCAACTTTATACTCTCATGTTTCATCAGTACCTTATTTCATTTTATGTACTAGATATATGTGGGTTTTTTATGGTAGATTTTTTTTATTTGTAAGCCATTTAAACTCAAAATCACTTTAAAGTTTGCGTATTTGGATGAAGGAAGGTCAAAGTAGTTAATCAAAACTAGTATTGAATTTTCATTTCTAGCATGCTTAGCACACTTTATGGTTTAGAGATATAGAGAATTTTAGAGTTTTTTTAATTTTATTTGTTTATAAAATGAGAAATTTATATTATATTAAAAATGAGTATAGAGAGTAGATGGCAACTGCTTCCGGGTCCTCGGCCTCTCATCGGGTTTCGAAGCGACTGAGGCCGGACCTTCCTCTCATTGCATGCGGCAAGTGTGAGGAGAAAATTGTGATGGAGTACCGGGTGAGGAAGGAGTGTCCCAACAAGGGCTGTATCTTTTACAAGTGTCCGGATCGCAATGTGAGTTATTTTGTCGCATTTGATGATTATGGTTAATTTATACTTATTTTCATGATGATTGTGATTACAGTTCTAATTTTTTGTTTTAATTTCAGTGGGATGGCACTGGATGTTACCAACCGGGACTAAAGGGTCCTTTAGTCCGGGTTGGTGTTATCAACCGGGACTAAAGGGTCTACCTTTAGTCTGGGTTGGTATTACCAACCGGGACTAAAGGTTGAAGGACTTTTAGTCCCGGTTTAGCCGTTGGGCAGGAACCTTTAGTCTCGGTTGGAGACACCAACCGAGACTAAAGGCCTTTTAGTCACAGGGGCAAAAAAAATGCCGAAGCTAATGTCAAATTGGGACATCGTTCTAAAGTCTGTTCTCTAGTAGTATTATGTCTATTATGTTAAAAAAATAAATAAAAAGAAAAATCATATAACTTAATATAAGTAATTCTTTATTAGCTATATGTATTAAACAATAACTAATACTCAATTATATCTCTTAAAGTTGTAGCCTATGTGAGAGCACGGGTCGATGGACGGACTAAAACCAAAGTGAACTGACATTTGAAATGGAGGTGTCCTTCCACGGTCAGGTTGCCTTCCCATCTTTCTTGCAAAGAATATACAGCGTGTTTGGTTGTGGAGTGGCATCTGTCATCCGGCATGGAATCACTCCAGCTAGGCTCGGAAGGCGCTTGGCGGACGACGAATTTCGAGGAGTGAGGTGGTGGTGCTTTTACGCCTTGCGGCAGGTGCGACATGATGACGGGCGACTCCCGTCCGCTTGGCAAACCAAACGCAACATTCAGATTCAGGCTCGGATACAGGTCCGTATGATTCCGCACCGTATCATGACGCTAACCAAAGACGCTGATAGTGTTTGAACCACCGTAGAGTCAGTCCATCGTTGCACTTGTATTGCGTCCCTCTCCAATAACCCTTCATATGTGTAAAACTACCCCCTCGAGCTTCAAGCGCAGATCGATGGCCTAATCGACTTGGAGCTAGCTTGCTGGTTTCAGTGCCGTATGATTCCGCACCGTATCATGACGCTGACCAAAGACGCTGACAAAATCGATGGACTGGATTTGCCGCCTCGACCAGGCAGCACTAGTACAGAACGACATTTGATCCAGCTCGAAATTTGGCTTTAGTCCCGGTATTTTTCGTACCCAGAACTAGAGAGACCTTTAGTCCCGGTTTATAGCTCCAACCGGGACTAAAGATCCCTGCCCAACGGCTACTGCGGCAGGCTTTTGCTGTAGGGGACCTTTATCCCGGTTGGAGCTACCAACCGGGACTAAAGGTTAACTTTTACTCCCGGTTGATCCTTCCAACCGGGAGTAAAAGTCTACTCCCGGCTAAAGCTCCGTCCGAGACTAGAAAGGGGCCTTTAGTCCTGGTTTCTGTCTCCAACCAGGACTAAAGGTCCCCTCCTATATAGCCCTTGTTCCTCCTCGAGCCCGAGCCACTTCGAGCTTAGTGTTCTTGCTTCATCGTCGGCCTCTCTTCTTCCTCATCACCGGTGTATCACAAGATTTCTTCCATTCCTCCATCGATTCTTCGGTTCTAAAGGTTATCAACTTTATACTCTCATGTTTCATCAGTACCTTATTTCATTTTATGTACTAGATATATGTGGGTTTTTTATGGTAGATTTTTTTTATTTGTAAGCCATTTAAACTCAAAATCACTTTAAAGTTTGCGTATTTGGATGAAGGAAGGTCAAAGTAGTTAATCAAAACTAGTATTGAATTTTCATTTCTAGCATGCTTAGCACACTTTATGGTTTAGAGATATAGAGAATTTTAGAGTTTTTTTAATTTTATTTGTTTATAAAATGAGAAATTTATATTATATTAAAAATGAGTATAGAGAGTAGATGGCAACTGCTTCCGGGTCCTCGGCCTCTCATCGGGTTTCGAAGCGACTGAGGCCGGACCTTCCTCTCATTGCATGCGGCAAGTGTGAGGAGAAAATTGTGATGGAGTACCGGGTGAGGAAGGAGTGTCCCAACAAGGGCTGTATCTTTTACAAGTGTCCGGATCGCAATGTGAGTTATTTTGTCGCATTTGATGATTATGGTTAATTTATACTTATTTTCATGATGATTGTGATTACAGTTCTAATTTTTTGTTTTAATTTCAGTGGGATGGCACTGGATGTTACCAACCGGGACTAAAGGGTCCTTTAGTCCGGGTTGGTGTTATCAACCGGGACTAAAGGGTCTACCTTTAGTCTGGGTTGGTATTACCAACCGGGACTAAAGGTTGAAGGACTTTTAGTCCCGGTTTAGCCGTTGGGCAGGAACCTTTAGTCTCGGTTGGAGACACCAACCGAGACTAAAGGCCTTTTAGTCACAGGGGCAAAAAAAATGCCGAAGCTAATGTCAAATTGGGACATCGTTCTAAAGTCTGTTCTCTAGTAGTATTATGTCTATTATGTTAAAAAAATAAATAAAAAGAAAAATCATATAACTTAATATAAGTAATTCTTTATTAGCTATATGTATTAAACAATAACTAATACTCAATTATATCTCTTAAAGTTGTAGCCTATGTGAGAGCACGGGTCGATGGACGGACTAAAACCAAAGTGAACTGACATTTGAAATGGAGGTGTCCTTCCACGGTCAGGTTGCCTTCCCATCTTTCTTGCAAAGAATATACAGCGTGTTTGGTTGTGGAGTGGCATCTGTCATCCGGCATGGAATCACTCCAGCTAGGCTCGGAAGGCGCTTGGCGGACGACGAATTTCGAGGAGTGAGGTGGTGGTGCTTTTACGCCTTGCGGCAGGTGCGACATGATGACGGGCGACTCCCGTCCGCTTGGCAAACCAAACGCAACATTCAGATTCAGGCTCGGATACAGGTCCGTATGATTCCGCACCGTATCATGACGCTAACCAAAGACGCTGATAGTGTTTGAACCACCGTAGAGTCAGTCCATCGTTGCACTTGTATTGCGTCCCTCTCCAATAACCCTTCATATGTGTAAAACTACCCCCTCGAGCTTCAAGCGCAGATCGATGGCCTAATCGACTTGGAGCTAGCTTGCTGGTTTCAGTGCCGTATGATTCCGCACCGTATCATGACGCTGACCAAAGACGCTGACAAAATCGATGGACTGGATTTGCCGCCTCGACCAGGCAGCACTAGTACAGAACGACATTTGATCCAGCTCGAAATTTGGCTTTAGTCCCGGTATTTTTCGTACCCAGAACTAGAGAGACCTTTAGTCCCGGTTTATAGCTCCAACCGGGACTAAAGATCCCTGCCCAACGGCTACTGCGGCAGGCTTTTGCTGTAGGGGACCTTTATCCCGGTTGGAGCTACCAACCGGGACTAAAGGTTAACTTTTACTCCCGGTTGATCCTTCCAACCGGGAGTAAAAGTCTACTCCCGGCTAAAGCTCCGTCCGAGACTAGAAAGGGGCCTTTAGTCCTGGTTTCTGTCTCCAACCAGGACTAAAGGTCCCCTCCTATATAGCCCTTGTTCCTCCTCGAGCCCGAGCCACTTCGAGCTTAGTGTTCTTGCTTCATCGTCGGCCTCTCTTCTTCCTCATCACCGGTGTATCACAAGATTTCTTCCATTCCTCCATCGATTCTTCGGTTCTAAAGGTTACCAACTTTATACTCTCATGTTTCATCAGTACCTTATTTCATTTTATGTACTAGATATATGTGGGGTTTTTATGGTAGATTTTTTTTATTTGTAAGCCATTTAAACTCAAAATCACTTTAAAGTTTGCGTATTTGGATGAAGTAAGGTTAAAGTAGTTAATCAAAACTAGTATTGAATTTTCATTTCTAGCATGCTTAGCACACTTTATGGTTTAGAGATATAGAGAATTTTAGAGTTTTTTTAATTTTATTTGTTTATAAAATGAGAAATTTATATTATATTAAAAATGAGTATAGAGAGTAGATGGCAACTGCTTCCGGGTCCTCGGCCTCTCATCGGGTTTCGAAGCGACTGAGGCCGGACCTTCCTCTCATTGCATGCGGCAAGTGTGAGGAGAAAATTGTGACGGAGTACCGGGTGAGGAAGGAGTGTCCCAACAAGGGCTGTATCTTTTACAAGTGTCCGGATCGCAATGTGAGTTATTTTGTCGCATTTGATGATTATGGTTAATTTATACTTATTTTCATGATAATTGTGATTACAGTTCTAATTTTTTGTTTTAATTTCAGTGGGATGGCACTGGATGTTACCAACCGGGACTAAAGGGTCCTTTAGTCCGGGTTGGTGTTATCAACCGGGACTAAAGGGTCTACCTTTAGTCTGGGTTGGTATTACCAACCGGGACTAAAGGTTGAAGGACTTTTAGTCCTGGTTTAGCCGTTGGGCAGGAACCTTTAGTCTCGGTTGGAGACACCAACCGAGACTAAAGGCCTTTTAGTCACAGGGGCAAAAAAAATGCCGAAGCTAATGTCAAATTGGGACATCGTTCTAAAGTCTGTTCTCTAGTAGTATTATGTCTATTATGTTAAAAAAATAAATAAAAAGAAAAATCATATAACTTAATATAAGTAATTCTTTATTAGCTATATGTATTAAACAATAACTAATACTCAATTATATCTCTTAAAGTTGTAGCCTATGTGAGAGCACGGGTCGATGGACGGACTAAAACCAAAGTGAACTGACATTTGAAATGGAGGTGTCCTTCCACGGCCAGGTTGCCTTCCCATCTTTCTTGCAAAGAATATACAGCGTGTTTGGTTGTGGAGTGGCATCTGTCATCCGGCATGGAATCACTCCAGCTAGGCTCGGAAGGCGCTTGGCGGACGACGAATTTCGAGGAGTGAGGTGGTGGTGCTTTTACGCCTTGCGGCAGGTGCGACATGATGACAGAGGACTCCCGTCCGCTTGGGCTTGGCAAACCAAACGCAACATTCAGGCTCGGATACAGGTCCGTATGATTCCGCACCGTATCATGACGCTAACCAAAGACGCTGATAGTGTTTGAACCGCCGTAGAGTCAGTCCATCCTATCTCCGTTGCACTTGCATTGCGTCCCTCTCCAATAAGCCTTCATCTACCCCCTCGAGCTTTAAGCGCAGATGGCCTAATCGACTTGGACGACAAATGCCCTGTTCGTTTAGCTGATAAGCCATGGCTAAAAGTATTGTTGATTTATTTTATTGTGAAAAAAAATACTATTCATTAGCTAAAAAAGTACGGCTTATATGCCAGACGAACAGGACGAAAGAGACAGGGTTGTCTATCTTAGGCCGGACTCGTTGAAAAGCATAAACGGGACTGTGTGGTACACCAGTTGTGTCCACATGGCCACTTGCCTCTTGCAGCTTGCTGGTTTCAGTGCTGTTGTTATACTGATTTCGTCACTGTAGCCTCATTTAGTTTTAAAAAGTTTTCCCAAAAAGTGCTACAGTAGCCATCACATCGAGTCTTGCGATACATGCATGGAGCATTAAATGTAGACAAAAAAAAACTAATTGCACAGTTTGGTTAGAAATCACGAGACGAACGTTTTGAGCCTAATTAGTCCATGATTGAATATTAATTGCCAAATAAAAATAAAAGTACTACAGTAGCCAAATTCTCAAATTTCGCCCAACTAAACAAGGCCTGTGCTGTGGAGACTTTAAGGAGGTCGCAATTCTGCACGTTGCAGTCTTTTTTTGTTTTGTTAAGGGGTCATGTACGTTGCAGTTGCGTGCTCCTCTACCAGGCTACCACATATTCTGCCCTTGTTTGAGGGGCAGCTCCAGCTCCGCTAGCGTTTTGTCCTCCTTGGCGTCAGATGTGTGGTCCCCCGTAGTCCACGAGGATCTGTCACTGCGCCGCTGTTACTCAGGGCGTATGTGGTGGCTTGAGCCAGGGAGCCATCTGGACCCCACGCAGACAAAATCGATGGCATGGATTTGCCGCCTCGACCAGGCAGCATTGCCAGAGTCTCAAGCAAACAAGCCCTCAGCCCACTCTCGTCGCCGTTCGCACGTCATTGCTACCCTCAACCGGCCGCATGGCCGCTTCCTTATGTCCTGCCACTGTACTACGGAACATGCCTTCACAACCCGTCTTCTCAACTGGTACACGCATTGGTAGTTACCGTGATGGTACTACCATCACAACTAATCTCCTCGGTCCATGGAGTATTATTACAACAAATATATATTGGTGACAGTAAAAAAAAGTCACTTTGGCTTGGCACATTCAGATTGGTTGCGTGAGTGCATAACCTTATTCGGGTTGGTTAAGCCGTGTTTGGATTCATTATCTGATAATAGTTAGCTGGCTAATACATTATTATTTGATTTGGTCTAGCTAGTGGGATAGTTGTTATTTAAGGATCCAGCTAACAATTAGTTAGTCTATTATCTATATCTGTTTGGATCCTAAAAGCTAATTATTAGTTGATAACTACTATCTGTAGAGATCCAAACAAGGTCTTGGTCGAGTGCATTGTTTATTATTCCGTTTGGTTGGCAAGTTCATTGGCTCACCCTAACTAGCAGGTGGCCAAGTGTGTAGGTCTAATCTCGGGCTAGGCGGCCAAGTGCACAGGCCAACTCAGTTTAGATGGCGGAATGCATTCGGATTAGTTAGTGCTACATCAGACTAGTGCAATGATTGATGATACATCGGTCCACGATACATTTAGCAGCTGCGTCAGTGATGTGAGGCGGTCGACAACAAGCTGATCAGCGTTTAGATCAAGCATGAAGGGACCATGACGCCTAAGATATGGGTAAATTAGATAACTTAAAACTTTTACTATAACTATGGTTTCTAGTCAACCTTAGCAAAATCTATACAAGAAAGTGAGCTATCTTGATATGCACTACAGTTTGCTGAGTGTAAAACTATCTCTATTGCAAAAGAGTATACAACTTAGGTACAGAATGTAAATGTGGAAGCTAATTTGAGGCAGAGATGAAAACTCCTGTCAATTACTCCGGTGTTTTTACCGAGGTACCAATAATCTCATGCTTTTCACTAATCCTTGTCGGAGCCCCTCGCAAGGGCCAAGCTCCTGATCAGGTGACTCCTGAGGTAGCCCCTATCCTTCTCCATGCACATGTGGGTCTCTAAGATGGCCTTTCCTAGATCGTTTCCCGCCGTCTTCACTGTCGAGCTTGCAGCCAAATCACCGAACGGGCCTGGTTCTCTTTGGTACATCATGGCGGCCGCAACACAAATGCGGTTGGTGTGGCCAGCAAGACTACAAGGCCCTTTAATATACAACAATGGTGCACGCAAGCACTATGTGAGCAAGAGGTGTGCAAACTTTACTAAACACTATGCCTAAGCCTATGCAAGCGCCAATATGGTTTATAAGTAGACTAAATACTTTGCAAAGTACTATTGCTAATCAACTAATGAAATCTTTAAGCACTTTATGGTTAGAAGAACTAGAGATGAGCTCACCTAAACCTTCTTTACGCTCCAACTCCTTCCAGATGGCTAGACGGGGTATATATAGCCCAAACACTTGAAACTAGTCATTGGAATAGTACACAACTTTCTGTGTACTCACCGAATACTCCAATGGGGTCATTGTAGATTTTCCGATTAAAAGGTCCTAATGGCTAGAGGGGGGTAAATAGCCTAATAAAAATTTTTACAACAACACTTAATAAAATGGTTAGACAATTATGAGGCGATGCAAGAGTTGCGCTAGCCTACTCAAAATGCAAGCCACCTACCATAATTCTAGTTTAGATAGTATCTATTCACACAAAAGCTATGACACTACCCTATGTTAGTGTGTTCTCAAAGGCTAACTAAAGAGCCACACCAACCAACCAAGCAAGCTCTCACAACTAGCTACACTAAAGAGCTTGACAACTAGTTTGCGGTAATGTAAAGAGAGTGATCAAGAAAGTTATACCGCCGTGTAGATGAAGGAACCAATCAATCACAAGAGCGAATAACAATGAAGACCAATCACCTCGGAATCAAAGGATGAACACAATGATTTTTTACCAAGGTTCACTTCCTTGCCGGCAAGCTACTCCTCGTTGTGGCGATTTACTCACTTGGAGGTTCACGCGCTAATTGGCATCACACGCCAAACCCTCAATAGGGTGCCGCACAACCAACACAAGATGAGGATCACATAAGCCATGAGCAATCCACTAGAGTACCTTTTGGCGCTCCGCCGGGAAAAGGTCAAGAACCCCTCACAATCACCACGATCGGAGCTGGAGACAATCACCACCCTCCGCTCGACGATCCTCGCTGCTCTAAGACATCTAGGTGGTGGCAACCACCAAGAGTAACAAGCGAATCCCGCAGCGAAACACGAACACCAAGTGCCTCTAGATGCAAACACTCAAGCAATGCACTTGGATTCTCTTCCAATCTCACAAAGATGATGAATCAATGATGGAGATGAGCAGGAGGGCTTTGGCTAAGCTCACAAGGTTGCTATGTCAATGAAAATGGCCAAGAGAGTGAGCTTGAGCCGGCCATGGGGCTTAAATAGAAGTCCCCATGAAATAAAGCCGTTGTACCCCTTCACTGGCATAGTGCGGGGTGACCAGACGCTCTGGTCCGATCGATCGGACGCAGGCCCTCAGCGTCCGGTCATGTGATACACTCCACGTATCCCCAGCTTCAAATACTGTTCGTTAGATTTCAATGGTCGTCTATTGACCGGACACAGCGCACAAACTGACCGGACGCTCAGCCTCCAGCGTCCGGTCGTTTCCAGTAAGGTTCCAGAAACGAATTTCTTTGACCGGACGCGTCCGGTCATCCTTGACCGGACACAGCCAGTGTCCGATCACTCGTTGACTTCATTTTGCGCTATTGGTCAACACGACCGGACACTAGACCTCAGCGTCCGGTCAGTCCAAGACCCAGCGTCCGGTCGATGACCGACGCTGGCATCTACGCTGTCACACTTGACCGGACGCACCAGTCCCTCTGAGACCAGCGTCCAGTCACTCAGCGACCAGCAAGACTAACTCCTCTTCACCTCTAACTTCTTCACCCTTGCTCAAATGTACCAACTACCAAGTGTATCACCTTGTGCACAGGTGTTAGCATATTTTCACAAACATTTTCAAGGGTGTTAGCACTCCACTAGATCCTAAATGCATATGCAATGAGTTAGAGCATCTAGTGGCACTTTGATAACCGCATTCCGATATGAGTTACACCCCTCTTAATAGTACGGCTATCAAACCTAAATGTGATCACACTCACTAAGTGTCTTGATCACCAAAACAAAATAGCTCCTACAAAATATACCTTTGCCTTGAGCTTTTTATTTTTCTCTTTCTTCTTTCCAAGTCGAAGCACTTGATCATCACCATCATGCTATGATCTTCATTTGCTTCACCACTTGGAATGTGCTACCTATCTCATGATCACTTGATAAACTAGGTTAGCACATAGGGTTTCATCAATTCACCAAAACCAAACTAGAGCTTTCAATCTCTCCCGTTTTGGTAATTGATGACAACCCTTTCACAAAGATATGAATTGAGATTCTATTGAATCCATGTTGCTTGCCCAAGCATATTTACCATGTGTAAAAGGATATGGACAAGTTTCATGAATCCCATATTGTAGCGATTGCTCCCCCTACATATGTGCTAAGAGTTTGGATTGTAGCTTGCACATATGCTTAGATAGGAAATATAGGAGTCAATGTCTACCAAATGATGCTAAGGTATAAAAGATGGACCTTTGAAGCGTGATACCAATCGGAGTGCACCATTATACCATCCTTAGCACCATGGTTAGCTTGATACCACTTGAAAAATACTTTGAAAAGATACCACTTGAAAACACTTGAAAATGAAATCATTAGATATCCTATGCATGCTAGTTTTTCATTTCATCATTCAAACCTACAACTAGCATACACCAGACAAGCATGGATATTGAAATTTAAAACTTGTGCCATGCAAGCAAACATATGAAATGCACATTCAAATGCACCATACAAGCTCATGAGCTTGCTCCCCCTACTTGTATGCTCAAAATTTTAATTGATTCCTTTCCTTTGTCATATCTCTCCACCTATGTCAAGTTCTCCCTTTATTGTCTTTTCACCATCTTAGTACACTAATATATCTTTATTATTTCTTCCCCTATCACTTATATCTTTGTTTCTCTCCCCCTTTGTTATCAATGACCACAAAGACTTAAATTATAGATAGGTTAGGATTATCAATGTCAATCAATGGGGTGAGGATCATTTTCTCAAATTTGGTCCAATCTAGATCATTTGCCAAAAGATATTTAACTCAGTTTGATCCAAGGACAAGCTTCTTCACACCTCTAAATAAGGGTTATCTTGTACTATGTTGAGTTAAACACTTAGAGCTCATTTTCTAGATTAAACACTAGGTTTACAAGCCGACAAACATGTCATATGCTACCACTAGATCAAAATAAGCATAGAAGCAATAGTGGTACCATACAATCATCAAATTTATTTGTTTTTCATGAATGAGCCTAATAAAATGGAGAGATGACTAGATGCACTAAACATGTCCTTAGCAAGGATGTATGCCATGCCAATCAACTTTTACCTTGGATTGCTCGAAGGAGAGGCATGTCATATAAGTGGGGGGTGCATCAACACATATTTGAGAAATCCAATATGTTCAACTCATTCCTTAGCTTGCAAAACCTTTTCTCATCCAATGGCTTGGTGAATATATCGGCAAGTTGATCTTCGGTGCCTACACTCTCAATGCAAATGTCCCCTTTTTGTTGGTGATCTCTTATGAAATGGTGGCGGACATTAATGTGCTTTGTTCTTGCATGTTGAGCCGGATTGTTGGTGTAACACCCAAACTTTTTCATTCTTTTAAATAAGTAAATTTGATTTATTAAGTTATTAAGTGTGCATTCAATTATAGGAAATTAATAATTTTTGGCGAATTAAAATCAATTATAAGATTTGAAACTTTTGAATGCATACATGCTGCTGCATTATTTACTTATGTGATGATTGTTCTTAAATTAGTGTTCAAATGAGTTCAAAAATAATTTGAAAATGCTTTTGGGAAAATTTGTTGGAAAATAAAAAGGAAAATGAATATCTCCTCCCTTCCTCGGTTTCGGCCTGCATGGTTTTTTTTCCCGCGCGGCCCGTTCACCTTTTTCCCTCCCTTCCCCGCTCAGCCCAGCCCAGCCGCCGCTCTCGGCCCAGCAGCCGCGCGCCTCAGCGTCGCCAGCCCAGCAGCCGCGCCCAGCCCAGTAGCTACGCCTGTGCCCGCACCAGGCAACCGCCGGCCCAGCACCGCGCGCCTGCTTCCCGCGCCCAGCCGCTGACAGCCCGACCCCACCCGTCAGCGCGCCCCCCACCTCTGCCCCGCGCCCTCGGAACCGCCCGGCCATGTCGCGAGGCCGCAACCGCCGCCCCTGGCGTCGTGGGAGCGCCCCCTCGCGCGCCTCGGCCTCTTTTTAAGCGAAGCCGAGCCCCTTCCTCGCGGCTCTCTCTCGCTCCCCGCTCCATTTCTGCCTCGTTCCCGGCCACAACTGTCGCACGGAGGAGCTCCGAGGACTGCCGTCCGCCGTCCGCGTCGCCGTCTTCCCCGAGCCACCGTCGACTCCATCCTTCCCCGCTGTGAGCTTCGCCTTGTTCCCCTCTCTCTCCCCGTGCTGTCTATTTCTTATTTCTTGGCTGCTTGTGGCTGTTTTCCATGCACCCGTGGAGTTTTCGCCGCCGGCCATGGCGCCCGCGCCCCGGCCTTCCCCTCCGGCCGTCTTCTCGACCTGTGCGTGACCCCCTTCTCCCCCCGAGCTCTCGGGTGCCCTCGGTTTCCCGTTTGGCGAACCCTAGCCCCCTAACCAAGCTCGTCGGCGTGTTCTTTGCCGCCGGCCATGGCTAGCCTCGCCGGAGTCACTGTTCCGGCCGGCCATCTCTTCTTCTCTCTCCCCGAATCGATTTCTGGCCGTCCATTTCAAATCCGACGGCTCACGTTAGAAGATACCCCTTCGCGGGTAGATTTGCTAAAGAGCCCTCCTAGTTTCACCAAATTGAACCCGCCGTCCCTAGCGCAATTTACAGAGTACGCTTTCTCGTTTTGAAAACGTAAAGTGCACTGTTTTTGTTCAAAATACGTTTTCAGTAATTACAGAAATGCCATTCGAACTGTTTCGCTTATAGAATTGTCGTTTTAGCTCCGAATTGATCCATTCAAATCGCGTTAGCTTCGTAATTTCACAAGCTACATGTTGGAGCTACTGTTAGTCAAGTTTGGAACTTTTTAATTTCATGATTTGATTTAATTAAATATAGGGCTATAGGAAAACCCGTTTTAATCATAACGTTCGTATTTTAGCTCCGTTTTTCGTGAACTTCGCGTTGACGTGATCGTAGCGAAAAGTAGATTAGTTTTACAAACATTTTATCTTGATTTCAATACTGTTGGTGTACTATTCTAATGATAGGAATGTTTGCTTTGCATGAATGCTTTTGGAATGTTGTATGTTGCCGTGTTGGTCGCGTTCAGACGGTGAGGAAAACGTTGGAGACCAAGAACTCTTCGACAACCAGCAGGACCAGCACGAGTTTGTGAACCAAGGCAAGTATAACATGGGCCTTCCTTGATGTCCTATTTCACTTTAATCAATTACTCATTTGCATGTCTCTAATTTTGATACCCTTAAGGACATCCTAGTGATTGTTATCCTGTTCCTTGTCTCCTATGGGTTAAATGCATATGGGTAGATTGCTAGTGCTCTAACTGAACTTGATATACATATTGATGAATGATACTATGGAACAAAGAGAATAACCTGAATTATAACAACTGTTCCATAGGGCGAAAGTGCAAATGACCTTTGTTCATGTTGCTCCCGGCCCTCCATAAGGACTTATCTGTCGGCAAAAGCTGGGACTGACAGTGCAACCGGGAGAGTCATATGGCTCTGACTTTAGCTCAGTAATAGGACCTTTCCTAGCTGGTTAGAGGTTACCTTTTAGGCACAAATGGGGCTTGCCACTTTGGGTATAGGGCTGCTTCTGTTCCTATGAGTATAGCCGCGATGGATTTGTGCCATAGGAAAGGGGGTCCCTACATCTGCCTGCCAAGGAAACCAAGCGGCCCTAACTTGTTAGGGAAACCTATGAAATAGCTTCATAGTGTACCCTGCCCACTCACCTTGGTAGTGACATGGGAGTAATTAACCCGGGCATATGGGGATCACGACTCACGGTGAATGTGCACCACCTCTGCAGAGGGTAACAAACTGTTATAACAGCCGTGCTCGCGGTTACGAGCGGCCCGAAAAACTCACAGAATAACTGGTTAATTGTTGATGATCATTTAAAGTTGTTCAATGATGATATATGGTACACTTGACCCCGATATATGTTCTTATGGGGATTAAATGGGAGCTTAAGCATAACTTGATAATACTTGAGAATAAAAGTTTGACCTATTAAAAATGCTAACTGTAGTAAAACAGAGTCTATCCTTTCTGAGCTTCATAACCCCATGTTAGCTTGCTAAGTACGGAATGTACTTACACTTGTTTATTTTCTTTACTTGGATAAAAATCCCGGATGGGTAACAGATGACAACGGGTATGAGGATTTCCCGGAGGATTATTAGGCTTGTGGTCAACCAGTTGACCTTCCCTGTGATGACGGCCATGAGAGTTTATTATCTTTTTATTATTCCGCTGTGATGTATAAGACTAAGTTTTATTATAACTCTGATGTATGAGACACTGTGATGATACTATTTGAAATTTGTCAGCTTATGTGTGTGATTGATTCCTGGGCACACACGAGTTTTGTGCATTCAATTTTATCCTTAAAATTGGGTGTGACAAATTGGTATCAAAGCCGTGTTGACTGTAGGACGTAAGCCTAGTTAGAAAACGGTCGTTTTAGCAGCTTTGCTCCTCTGGTTCTTGCTTACTGACTTATCCTTGTTATTTTATTAAAACGTTTATGCTTTTCATACCTTAATCTATTATTTAAAATTGTTGATTCTAATTTCATCTCACTTTAAATCTTTAGATGTCTCATAATCCGAAGACTGCTCGACTCAGCACCGCCGGCTATCGTGCCATGTTCACCCCGCGTGCCCCACCGGCGGAGAGGGAGATTGTGATCATCTCCGACGACGTGGAGATGGCTACACCGACGCCTACACCTACTCCTACACCAGTCGCCGTGCCCGTCTACCCTGTGGTCGCTACACCTGAGGAGTCGACAGCTACTTCCCCTACACCTGCACCCTCCCCAGCTGCCCCCGTGGAGGACAATGAGATTGGCTAGAAGTGCAAGTACTACTTCAAGCCAGCTCCAGAGACAGCCTACTACCACACTCTCCTCACCCACGTGCTGGACGACTACTTCCCCGACTTGCACGCCTCCATCAGCTACCACTGCGCCGAGTACAAGCACCCACTGGAGGCTACCTTCTGGAAGGTAGAGCTGGTGGTCACCGCATGGAATGATATCATCAATGGACATGAGGTGGAGACTGTCCACAGTGCTCCTGCCAGGAGAGCCCATGCTTTGGATGGCATGGAGGATGCAGCACAGAATGCCTACATCCACTACCATGGTCGTCGCTTCGAGGCCATGAGGGAGGATTGCTTCAGGTTCCTTCCTCGAAATGATTATGAGGGTGTTTGGCAGGTATTGGCTCCACCAGAGAATGACCCAACTCTGGAGGCAATGGTGCAGCATGTCCACACTATGCAGGATGATGAGGTCAAAGGAGAACTACGTGCATCTCAGAGGGCGCAGAGACGTCTTCAGAAACAAGTGGATGAACTTCGTGCACAGTTGGGACAGCCTTCCATCTACAAGAAGAAGCGCCGTTCCTTCACCATGATTGACACCACTCCATAGGTGTTAGGTGCCTTGATCTAGATTATCATGTCGTTAGTTCGAGTCCTTATTTAGTCTTGTTGGTCTTGTGAACTTGGTTGATTAGATGTTTGATTTGTGAACTTGGTTGATTTGGTATTTTGCTTGGTTGCTGGAAGTTTGTGGGCATGTCCACAACTTCCTTAGTTTGCAACTTTAAATTTAGAATGAAATTTTAATGCAGAAGTATCATTTTATCTTATCTCTGCTGTGCTGATTTCTGGAGCAGCCTGTGTTCTTTATCTGGTAACTCAAAATCTGGGATGATAAAAATTCTGAAATTTTTGTGGAGATAACTAGACCTCTGTATCTTTCAAGTGTCTTTGGAATCACATCAATAGCTATTCAGGTTTGGGAGATCTAGCTGGTACAAGTTGATGTTCCTGTGCTGTCTGGAACCCTGAACAGTTTCGGTTTAGCTCTATTTTTGACTATGTGCGAGTTCGAATCTGTAAAAGTGGTCTAAATGAAAGTTGTAGCTGATGTCCTAAGCTTTCTAACGAATCTTGGAGCACCTCTGTTGGATCTCTGAAACTCGAGTTATAACAGTTTTACTGAACTACTGAATTTGAATCTTGCCCAGAAAATTTTCAGCATTGTTTCTTATCTCTTGTAAGTTCTCTATAATTGGAAAAATCTCTAAAATTTTGCACATTTGTTGGAAAATAGATGGCCGTAAGAGGAGGAAGAGGCAGAGGCCGTGGTCGTGGGCGTGATGCTCTTATGAATCCACCACCGCCACCTGTGACCATGGAGCAGATATTGGGAATGCAAGCGCAGCTGATGCAAGCTATGATGCAGCGCTTGGACAATGAACCTGCAAGAGGTCCACCGCCTGTCCAGGTTAGAGATAAGCATGGAGAGTTTATGAAATGTCGTCCACCGGTGTTCACACATGCCACAGACCCTATGGAGGCCGATGATTGGTTGCGTGCTGTGGAGAAACAACTGAACATAGCACAATGCAATGACCTGGAGAAGGTGTTGTACGCTTTCGGGCAACTCCAAGGAGCTGCTCAGGATTGGTGGGAATCCTTTCAGTTTGGACGTCCCAACAATGCCCCTGATATCACTTGGCAGGAATTTAAGGACAGTTTCCGATCATACCATATTCCTGATGGACTAGTGGAACTGAAGCAAGAAGAATTCAGATCTCTCAAGCAAGGATCAATGACTATGGCGGAATATCGGGACAAGTTCGCACAACTATCTCGCTACGCTCCTAATGATGTGGCAGATGACAAGGATAAGCAACACCGTTTCCTCAAGGGACTCTATGATGGACTGCAGCTCCAGCTGATGTCTAACACTTATCCTAATTTCCAGTCTTTGGTGAATCGCGCAATCATGATTGATGATAAGCGCAAGGAGATGGAAGCTAAGAAGAGAAGGCTCCAAGGGCAAGCTTCTGGAAGCAACACTCGCCCACGTGCTTATCCCCAGCAAGGTTTCCAGCAGAGGAATCAAGGACCAAATCATCAGGGAAACCGTGGTCAGTGTCCTCAGAGGAACCAGTTCCAACAACGCCCTCAGTATCAGCAACAGTTTGGAAATCAGCGTCCCCCGCAACAGACTAGCAATCCTACAACACACCAGGGAGTGCCTAACAATGCTCCTATGAAGAGTGGTGCACCCAACAATCCCAATGCATGTTACCGGTGTGGAGAAGTAGGTCACTATGCTCATCAGTGTCCTAAGAAGCAGAACCAGCAAGCACCTCAGAACCAGACCAACAATCAGAAGTTCAATGCCCGACCACCTCTCACAGCGAAGGTGAACTATGTGTCATCTGATGCAGCTCAGGAGATGCCTGAGGTCATGTTGGGTATGTTCAGCGTCAACTCTATTTCTGCTACCGTACTTTTTGATTCTGGTGCTTCGCATTCTTTTATCTCCCAAGCTTTTGTTAGAATGCATAGCATACCTTTGTGTGCCATGAAAAATCCTATACTAGTGAATTCCCCGGGAGGTAGTATGCCCGCTTCTTATTGGAGCCCCTCAACTAGCATTTCCTTAAGGGGGGTAGACTTCAAGGTGAAGCCTATTGTGTTGAGAACAGCGGGAATTGACCTTATCCTGGGAATGGATTGGATGAAACAACATCGGACAGTGATTCAGTGTCAGGAGAAATCTGTGGTTGTGACATCACTCAATGGGGATAGAATCTGTGTAGAAGTAGTAGTGCAAGCTTAGCCTACAGCCACAGTGAATCAGCTAGATGGTGAAGTCAATGAACAAGATCGTGTCGTGGAGGAATTCCCAGATGTCTTCCCCGATGACTTGCCAGGTATGCCACCTGACCGAGACATTGAATTCATTATTGAATTATTACCTGGAACTGCACCAATAGCTAAACGTCCATATAGAATGGGAGTTAATGAATTAGAAGAGCTTAAGAAACAACTAAAAGAGTTGCAAGAAAAAGGTTTCATACGCCCCAGTTCTTCCCCATGGGGGGCACCTATGATCTTTGTGGATAGGAAGGATGGTAGTCAACGGATGTGTGTGGATTACCGCTCACTTAATGAGGTTACCATAAAAAATAAATACCCTTTGCCTAGGATAGATGATTTGTTTGATTAGTTGAGAGGAGCTCATGTGTTCTCCAAGATTGATCTCCGATCTGGTTATCATCAGCTTAAGATTCGGAACTCGGATATACCCAAGACAGCATTCACTATGCGGTATGGATTGTATGAGTACACCGTTATGTCTTTTGGATTGACCAATGCACCTGCATACTTCATATATTTGATGAATAAGGTGTTCATGGAGTTTCTGGATAAATTTGTAGTAGTATTCATAGATGACATACTAATATTCTCCAAGACTGAAGAAGAACATGCGGAACACATAAGGATGGTCTTGCAAAAGCTTAGAGAGCATAAGTTGTACGCTAAGTGGAGCAAGTGTGAGTTTTGGTTAAAGGAAGTCTCTTTTCTGGGTCATGTTGTCTCCAATGGTGGGATAGCAGTGGATCCAGGCAAAGTGCAAGATGTACTGAATTGGAAACCACCAACTACTGTAAGTGAGATTCGTAGCTTTTTGGGATTGGCTGGTTATTACCGAAGGTTCATTGAAGGCTTTTCCAAGCTAGCCAAGCCTATGACAGCTTTGCTGGAAAATAATGCTAAGTATGTATGGTCGGATAAATGCCAGGCAAACTTTGAAGAGCTAAAGAAGAGATTGACTACAGCTCCAGTATTAATTTTGCCCGATTTAAACAAGAACTTCTCTATATATTGTGATGCATCCCGTTTGGGTCTTGGATGTGTGCTTATGCAAGAAGGAAGAGTGGTTGCATATGCATCTAGACAACTAAGGAAGCATGAGTTGAATTATCCTACTCATGACTTGGAATTGGCAGTTGTGGTTCATGCTTTGAAGATCTGGAGACATTATCTGATTGGACATAAGAGTGATATCTATACTGATCATAAGAGTTTGAAGTATATCTTCACCCAATCAAATCTGAATCTAAGACAACGTCGTTGGTTGGAATTGATTAAAGACTATGATTTGGAAGTGCATTATCACCCGGGAAAGGCAAATGTTGTAGCTGATGCACTTAGCAGAAAGAGCTATGCCAATGTAATTTAGACAACATCTATGTCAGCAGAGTTGTGTGCTGAAATGGAGTATCTCAACTTGAGCCTGGTCACTAATGCCATGGAATTGGTGATAGAGCCTACATTGGAACAGGAGATACGCAAAGGACAATTGGAGGATGAAAAACTTAAAGAGATAGCAGGGAATGTAGTGTTTGGAAAGGCACCCGGATTCCGAATGGATGAGAATGGAACTCTTTGGTTCGGGAAAAGGATATGTGTACCGGAAGTGAAAGCTATCCGAGATGCAATTCTGCAAGAGGCCCATGAGTCTGCTTATTCTATACATCCCGGAAGTACCAAGATGTACTTAGATCTCAAAGAAAAGTACTGGTGGTATGGTTTGAAGAGAGATGTGGCAGAATATGTGGCTTTGTGTGACACTTGTCAAAGAGTGAAAGCTGAGCATCAAAGACCTGCAGGGTTACTACAACCAATGAAGATCCCTGAATGGAAATGGGAAGAAGTTGGCATGAATTTTATTGTAGGATTACCCCACACTCAAAGAGATTATGATTCAATATGGGTAATAGTGGATCGACTCACCAAGGTCGCTCACTTTTTACCAGTCAAGACTACTTATAATGGTGCAAGATTAGCAGAGTTATACATGGAACGAATAGTGTGCTTACATGGTGTTCCCAAGAAAATTGTGTCGGATAGAGGCACCCAATTTACATCGCAATTCTGGCATAAAGTACATAGATCTTTGGGAACAAAGTTGAATTTCAGTTCTGCTTACCACCCGCAAACTGATGGACAGACTAAAAGGATCAACCAGATTTTGGAAGATATGTTGAGAGCCTGTGCACTTTAGTATGGTGATAGTTGGGATAAGAGTCTGCCTTACGCAGAGTTCTCATACAACAACAGTTATCAAAAGAGCCTCAAGATGGCACCTTTTGAGGCGTTGTATGGACGTAAGTGTAGAACGCCTTTGTTCTGGAATCAGACTGGAGAAACCCAAGTGTTTGGCCCCAATGTCCTTAGAGACGCGGAAGAACAAGTGAGAATGATTAGAGACAATTTGAGAGTAGCTCAGTCTCGACAGAAGAGTTACGCTGATACTCGCAGAAGAGAGCTGACTTTCGAGATTGGTGATTATGTGTACCTGAAAGTGTCACCAATAAGAAGTGTGAGAAGATTCAATATGAAGGGAAAATTGGCACCAAGGTATATAGGACCTTTTAAGATCCTAGAGAGGCGTGGAGAAGTAGCTTATCAGTTGGAATTGCCTGAGAGCTTGTCCGATGTGCACGACGTGTTCCATGTCTCCCAGTTGAAAAAGTGTCTGAAGGTACCAGAAGAACAAATCCCTTTGGAAGAACTTGTTGTCAAGGAAGATCTTACTTATGAAGAGTACCCGATAAAGATCTTGGAAACCGCCGAAAGAGTTACGAGAAGCCGAACAGTAAAGATGTGCAAGGTATAGTGGAATCGTTATACAGAGGATGAGGCTACTTGGGAAAGAGAAGAGGATCTGAGAAAGACTTATCCCCAACTGTTTGAGTAAGCAATCACCCGAATCTCGAGGACAAGATTCATCTTAAGGGGGGTAGAATTGTAACACCCAAACTTTTTCATTCTTTTAAATAAGTAAATTTGATTTATTAAGTTATTAAGTGTCCATTCAATTATAGGAAATTAATAATTTTTGGCGAATTAAAATCAATTATAAGATTTGAAACTTTTGAATGCATACATGCTGCTGCATTATTTACTTATGTGATGATTGTTCTTAAATTAGTGTTCAAACGAGTTCAAAAATAATTTGAAAATGCTTTTGGGAAAATTTGTTGGAAAATAAAAAGGAAAATGAATATCTCCTCCCTTCCTCGGTTTTGGCCTGCATGGTTTTTTTTCCCGCGCGGCCCGTTCACCTTTTTCCCTCCCTTCCCCGCTCAGCCCAGCCCAGCCGCCGCTCTCGGCCCAGCAGCCGCGCGCCTCAGCGTCGCCAGCCCAGCAGCCGCGCCCAGCCCAGCAGCTGCGCCTGTGCCCGCACCAGGCAACCGCCGGCCCAGCACCGCGCGCCTGCTTCCCGCGCCCAGCCGCTGACAGCCCGACCCCGCCCGTCAGCGCGCCCCCCACCTCTGTCCCGCGCCCTCGGAACCGCCCGGCCATGTCGCGAGGCCGCAACCGCCGCCCCTGGCGTCGTGGGAGCGCCCCCTCGCGCGCCTCGGCCTCTTTTTAAGCGAAGCCGAGCCCCTTCCTCGCGGCTCTCTCTCGCTCCCCGCTCCATTTTCGCCTCGTTCCCGGCCGCAACTGCCGCACGGAGGAGCTCCGAGGACTGCCGTCCACCATCCGCGTCGCCGTCTTCCCCGAGCCACCGTCGACTCCATCCTTCCCCGCTGTGAGCTTCGCCTTGTTCCCCTCTCTCTCCCCGTGCTGTCTATTTCTTATTTCTTGGCTGCTTGTGGCTGTTTTCCGTGCACCCGTGGAGTTTTCGCCGCCGGCCATGGCGCCCGCGCCCCGGCCTTCCCCTCCGGCCGTCTTCTCGACCTATGTGCGACCCCCTTCTCCCCCCGAGCTCTCGGGTGCCCTCGGTTTCCCGTTTGGCGAACCCTAGCCCCCTAACCGAGCTCGCCGGCGTGTTCTTTGCCGCCGGCCATGGCTAGCCTCACCGGAGTCACTGTTCCGGCCGGCCATCTCTTCTTCTCTCTCCCCGGATCGATTTCTGGCCGTCCATTTCAAATCCGACGGCTCACGTTAGAAGATACCCCTTCGCGGGTAGATTTGCTAAAGAGCCCTCCTAGTTTCACCAAATTGAACCCGCCGTCCCTAGCGTAATTTACAGAGTACGCTTTCTCGTTTTGAAAACGTAAAGTGCACTGTTTTTGTTCAAAATGCGTTTTCAGTAATTACAGAAATGCCATTCGAACTGTTTTGCTTATAGAATTGTCGTTTTAGCTCCGAATTGATCCATTCAAATCGCGTTAGCTTCGTAATTTCACAAGCTACATGTTGGAGCTACTGTTAGTCAAGTTTGGAACTTTTTAATTTCGTGATTTGATTTAATTAAATATAGGGCTATAGGAAAACCCGTTTTAATCATAACGTTCGTATTTTAGCTCCGTTTTTCGTGAACTTCGCGTTGACGTGATCGTAGCAAAAAGTAGATTAGTTTTACAAACATTTTATCTTGATTTCAATACTGTTGGTGTACTGTTCTAATGATAGAAATATTTGCTTTGCATGAATGCTTTTGGAATGTTGTATGTTGTCGTGTTGGTCGTGTTCAGATGGTGAGGAAAACGTTGGAGACCAAGAACTCTTCGACGACCAGCAGGACCAGCACGAGTTTGTGAACCAAGGCAAGTATAACATGGGCGTTCCTTGATGTCCTATTTCACTTTAATCAATTACTCATTTGCATGTGTCTAATTTTGATACCCTTAAGGACATCCTAGTGATTATTATCCTGTTCCTTGTCTCCTATGGGTTAAATGCATATGGGTAGATTGCTAGTGCTCTAACTGAACTTGATATACATATTGATGAATGATACTATGGAACAAAGAGAATAACCTGAATTATAACAACTGTTCCATAGGGCGAAAGTGCAAATGACCTTTGTTCATGTTGCTCCCGGCCCTCCATAAGGACTTATCTGTCGGCAAAAGCTAGGACTGACAGTGCAACCGGGAGAGTCATATGGCTCTGACTTTAGCTCAATAATAGGACCTTTCCTAGCTGGTTAGAGGTTACCTTTTAGGCGCAAATGGGGCTTGCCACTTTGGGTATAGGGCTGCTTCTGTTCCTATGAGTATAGCCACGATGGATTTGTGCCATAGGAAAGGGGGGTCCCTACATCTGCCTGCCAAGGAAACCAAGCGGCCCTAACTTGTTAGGGAAACCTATGAAATAGCTTCATAGTGTACCCTACCCGCTCACCTTGGTAGTGACATGGGAGTAATTAACCCGGGCATATGGGGATCACGACTCGCGGTGAATGTGCACCACCTCTGCAGAGGATAACAAACTATTATAACAGCCGTGCTCGCGGTTACGAGCGGCCCGGAAAACTCACAGAATAACTGGTTAATTGTTGATGATCATTTAAAGTTGTTCAATGATGATATATGGTACACTTGACCCCGATATATGTTCTTATGGGGATTAAATGGGAGCTTAAGCATAACTTGAGAATACTTGAGAATAAAAGTTTGACCTATTAAAAATGCTAACTGCAGTAAAACAGAGTCTATCCTTTCTGAGCTTCATAACCCCATGTTAGCTTGCTAAGTACGGAATGTACTTACACTTGTTTATTTTCTTTACTTGGATAAAAATCCCGGATGGGTAATAGATGACAATGGGTATGAGGATTTCCCGGAGGATTATTAGGCTTGTGGTCAACTAGTTGACCTTCCCTGTGATGACGGCCATGAGAGTTTATTATCTTTTTATTATTCCGCTGTGATGTATAAGACTAAGTTTTATTATAACTCTGATGTATGAGACACTGTGATGATACTATTTGAGATTTGTCAGTATGTGTGTGTGATTGATTCCTGGGCACACACGAGTTTTGTGCATTCAATTTTATCCTTAAAATTGGGTGTGACAGTTGGTTAACTTGATTGCACTCTCATTGTCACATAGCAATGACACTTTCTTGAACTTGATTCCAAAGTCACTCAAAGTGGCCTTCATCCAAAGTATTTGTGCACAACAACTACCGGCGGATATGTATTTGGCTTCGGCGGTTGATAATGCAACATTATTTTGCTTCTTTGATGACCATGTGTTGGGTTCATAAACCCGGGGTCCCTCGGGGACCGGCTTCCACGCCAGGGCTCAGCCCAAGAAAACAGCATGTAGTTCATGGGACGGCCCAAGAGTCTAAAACGCAACGGGCCAGAAGGACAGTCCGGTCGCCGACTAGAAGGTCTACCCAAAGGAACAAACACCCGCTCGTCGACTTCTTCGGCCCACCTCTCCGACCGGAGCACTCGCTTCGGACGCCAGCCGCCTCCGGGCGGTCTCTCCGATCAAAAGGCCTGGCCCAAAACGCTACTTCCTACTCCGACCCCACGTCTCCGACTGGGGACCCCGTAGGAAGCCTACTTACCGCTCTTCTCCGACTGGCGCGGCCAGGGCCAACTAGGGCCATCCGACCGGGGACGCCCGCTCGGAAGGGACCAGGGGCGAACGGAGAAGGCAGTGCACAAGTCAAACCACAATACCAGGACCATACCCTGTACGCCTGCGGGAACAGTGCTCCACAACCGCCCTGACACACACGCCGACATTTGTGTCTACAGTATTGTAGGCGTCGTTGGACTCCCGTACGGCAAAAAGCCCCCATGCCTCTGGGCATCGATAGTACTATGGGCGCCAGGATACACCATACCTGGTACACGTGGTAGGGCTCCTCACATACCAACAGTATTTTTGCAGGTACCGACATCTACCTTTCCTGAAGAAGACAGCGCAACCTCCCATGTGCACCTGACATTCTACAGTGACATCAACAGTATTGTAGGCGTCTACCATCATCATTGTCCTCATCGGCGTGGGAAACAAGGCTTAGTAACATCCGTACTCTCTCCCTCCCACCTGTAAAGCCATCCCCTTCATCTATAAAAGGGGATGCGCATGCTCCAACGAAAAGGTCGACTTCTTCACTCACAACCCTTCAAGCACACGCTTAAACACCTAGCTCATAGCGGAGTTCCGGTCGCTCTCGGCGCTTCCGATCGGACCCGACCGGGCCTCTCGTACACCCCACCTTTCTCCTTCTTGTTTGTAACCCCACTACAGACTTCGAGCACCTAGGCTCAGGAATAAAGTCACCGACCGACCCAAACTGGACGTAGGGCACGTTGCCTGAACCAGTATAAATCCTATGTCATTGAGTGCTAGGCCACCTCCGATCACAACGTACAACAAAACTACAAATATTCACTAGTTAGTCACTTTTTATACCGACACCATGAAACAAGTGATCTTCCCAACAATTGACATGTGCCCGAGGTGCTCTTCCTTTCAACTTTGCATCCCGCATAATCCGAGTCGGAGTAACCAACTAGCTCAAACTTTGCTCCTTTGGGATACCACAAACCAACATTTGGTGTATGCTTCAAGTACCTCAATATTCTCTTTGTAGCCTTCAAATGACTTTCTCTTGGTGAGGCTTGAAATCTTGCACACATGCATACACTAAACATGTCATCCGGTCTTGATGCGGTCACATAGAGTAGGCTTCCAATCATAGACTGATATAATTTTTGATCCACCATATTTCCACTTGCATCACTATCCAAGTTGCCATTTGTTCCCATTGGTGTGCTAATGGTTTTACTATCATTCATGCCAAACTTCTTGATCATGCCCTTGATATACTTGCCTTGACTCACAAATGTACCATTCTTCAATTGCTTGATTTGAAGACCAAGGAAGTAACTTAACTCTCCAATCATGGACATTTCAAACTCATTAGCCATCATCTTTCCAAATTTATCACAAAAATCTTGATTGGTTGATCCAAATATGATATCATCAACATAGATTTGCAACACAAATAGATTTTTTCCAATCTTCTTGATGAAAAGAGTGGTATCAACCTTGCCCATTGTGAACCCTTTAGAGGGGAGGAAGTCCCTCAATCTCTCATACCATGCTCTAGGTGCTTGTTTTAAACCATACAATGCCTTCTTCAACTTATATACATGGTTGGGCTTCTTATCATCTTCAAAACCGGGAGGCAACATACAACATTCCAAAGGCATTCATGCAAAGCAAACAATCCTATAATTAGAATAGTACACCAACAGTATAGAAAACAAAATAAAAATGTTTATGAAAAGAATCTACGTCTCGCTACGATCACGTCAACGCGAAGTTCACGAAAAACGGAGCCAAAACGCGAAAGTTATGATTTAAACGGGATTTCCTATAGCAATATATTTAATTAAATCTAACCATGAAATTTAAAAGTTGCAAACATGATTAACAGTGGTACTAAGACGTAGATTATGAAATTACGAAACTAACGCAATTTGAACGGGTCGATTCGGAGCTAAAACGACGATTTTATAAGCAAAACAGTGCAATGGCATTTCTGTAAATACTGAAAATGTAATCTGGACTAAAACAGTTTACTTTACGTTTTCAAAAGGAGAAAGCGTACTCAGGAAATGTGCTATGGACGGTGGGTTCTATTTGTCCGAACTCGAGGGACTCTTTAGCAATTATGCCAGGGCGAAAGGGTATCGGCCATCGGTGGCCGTTGATCAAGCAACGGACGGCTTGGATTAGATCTGGGAGAGGAGAGAGAAGGAAGGCCGGTGGGGAACAGTGCAGCCACGGCGGCGCAGCCATGGCCGGCAGCAAGGACTCACCGGCGCGATCGGTACGGCGGCTACGGTCCACGGTTCGATGAACCGAGAGCACCGGGAGAGAGAGGGGAAGCAGGCGATCTCGGCCAGGCCGATACGGCGGCCGGAGGACGCGGCCGAGGCGGTGGTCGCCATGGCCGGCGGCCGGGAGCTATCGGGCGCACGCGAATAGAGCCCTAGAGGCTGTGAAACAAAGAATTAAGGGCATGGGGAGAAAGAGGGGAGCACGGCGAAGCTCACAGCGGGGAAAATCGAAGTCGATGGCGGCTCATGGACGGCGGACCACGTGGAGGGCGGACGGCGGTTCACGGCGCTCCTCCGTGCGGCAGTTGCTGCTTCCTCGTGCACGAGCAAACGCGAAAGGAAGCGGGGGAAGGCAGCAGGGGGAGCGGGGAAGGGCTCGGCTCCCTTTTTGTAGAGGCAGGGGCGCAGGGAACGCTCCCACGACGGCGCGAGACGTGGGCGCGGAGGCGGTTGCGCCTTGACCGAAAGTGGGGCGCGCGGGAGGAGGGGGACGGCGTTGACGTGTGGGCCCGGGCAATCAGCGGCTGGGCTGGCGCGGATGAGAGAAGGAGGAGGGCGCGACAACGGTTGCCTGGCCGAGCTAGGCCGGCCTAGGAAGGGAAGAGGGGAGGGCGAGCGGGCCACGGGGAAGGAAAAAGGCCAACAGGCCGAAACTGAAGAAGGGAGGGGAGAGAAAATGAATTTCCTTTTCTTTTTCGAAATAAATTTTCCAAGCTCCTTTTCAAGTTGAATTTGAATTCAATTCAAATTTTAGTCAAAGCTAATCATTACAAAACAAATGTGCAGCAGCATGAATGCATCAACATGTTTCTATCCTTATATTTACTTTTAATTTCATAAAAAATATTATTTCCTAAATTTGAAATGCACATATAATTGCATAAATAAATCAAATTTAACTATTTTGAAAGAATGCAAATTTTTTGGTGTTACAAAGCGTATGAGAGAGAGGGGGTAGGAGTGGAAGATGGCCCTTGAGGCCAGGCAAGTTAATTGCCTCAATCACAGTTTAGAGGTATATATCCTCTCCTAACAAATCAATCCAGCTCTTGCTTTTATGGAAATAAGGGGAAACAAATAAATGAGATAAAATCCTAGGCATTGCGCCCCCTACTGCGATCGTGGGGCCCCGGCGCTGGTAAGTCACGCCGGTCATAACAGTTTGTTTAGATAATGAAAAGATTTTGGCTTCGAACATCTTCAAGAAACAGGCATTAGTTCATATAATATATTACAATCGTGACTATGCTATGCAAGAAAAATTGTGTTCAACACGAAAGACCAATATATATGAAACCTAAAACACCGCGCACATATCCATCGGAAGCAAAAAAGAAACTGCATAGCTCTTATTTCTATGAGCTGGCATGCCGAATCAACCAATCCTTGTGTAGTATTTCAGCATTTGTATGCGAACACATATCGATATACTGAAGTAATCGATATATATCGAACCAATCCTTGTGTGAGGTTTCAGCATTTGTGTGCGAAACATATCTATGTACTAAAGTAATTCATAGGTCATGCTTCAATTTGAACAGAGGGGCAATACGACATTCTCATATCTTCTCTGGAATCCAGCAGCCGTGGAAGCCGAATGGTAGGCCATATGGGAACCTTACTCGAGCAATTTCTTTGAAAGTCGTCGCATCCAGCAGCAGCGCATACCCGTCACCATCCATGGTGCTTACAATAGATATCACAACCCCTACATACATTCCTATGGTTCAACGAAGCACAAATCATCATCTTAAACACACTTTTTCAGCAATTAAACTTACCGTCATCTTCAGCCGTTCCAACTGGCCTCGCCACAAAGAAGGGCTCTGATGGCACAGAGCCCACCTCGTGCCAGTTCTTGGCACCTTTCTCCAGTAGGTCGATCTTGGTGAGCGAGTTGAAGAAATTGCATGGCCGTTGGGCGCCACATGCGTAAACATAACGATGCTCCTTGCCCTGGTAGGCCGGATTGATGGAAGACAACTCCACTCCCCGACCGTGCACCTCAGGGTCCAGCACAGTTTCCAGCTGGCCTGAGGTGGTTCCATCCAGTGGTATCCTGAACCGGGCCACCCTGCACACAAGACGCATACGGTGGATTAGTACAGTACTTGTCAAAATAATTCCTGTAGCTAGCGGTATATCAAGTACCTAGCATCAGGGAATGCATCCTTGTTAATCCCAGACGATCTTAGTCTATGTAGTGCAAGTGCCTTGATGACAGATGGATCAGCATAGTACTCGCAGCAGTTAGCGATGATCGCATCTCTCTGTTGGTATGCGTTAATGAAGTGTAATGCCATGAAAGGAGGAACCTCCACGCTCGCCACCTACAAGAAGGTACATGTAAATAACATCAAGAAAACATCCACGGAAAGATCAACGTAAATACACCGTACGTAATTAATAATGATGTTAGTTAAGAGTTCTTACGGTCCTTCCGGAGAACTTGCATATGACGTGCATGTAGCTCCCAGACTCCGGTAGCCAGTCGAAGATATACCAAGGTGTCAGCTGAGACTTGAGAACGACAATGTACTTCTCAGTGACGGCGAACGAATGCACCCATCCCGGTGTGTGCCCTCCCCGGCAGTGCACTCTCCCAATCACTTTCCTCTCGTTGCTCCCGGCTGCCATCCTGACGACACGATGGCCACGCCGGAAGTTGTCCGGGAGCAGCGTCAACAACTCGGTCCCTGTCACAACCGGGTGCGTGGTCTGTAACCAGCTCCATAGCCTGTCCGTGTAATGGAACTTGCCGATGGTGTCGAGAGCCTCCGGGTCTATCAGAACGGAGCTCTTGATGGTCTCCGTGAGGCACATTACCCGGCCGTCACCGAGCGGCAGCACGGAGATGTTGGCGTTGTCGGACAGCAAAGTGCCACTTCCGAGGCCGACGACGTTGCGCACGCGGTCGAGGCGGCTCCCGGGCTCGGAGGGACACAGTTGAGAGAACTCCCGGTGGAGAGGCCGGCCGTGTGCCATGGCAGCTTTGTACGCGTCCGACTCACTTGACGATGTGCGCCGGTGGCGCGTCCTCGCCGGAAAGAGATGCGTACCAGTGTGGCGTACCCGTCGAATATGTGGTGGGAGGAGTGGCCGCCGACGTCCCACAGACCCGTTCCTTAGGTACGTGCCGTTCTGTAGAATCACAGTGTCATAATTCAGCTGATCCTGACTGTAAAAATAGTTATCTTATACTATTATATTACTGACTAATTAACAAAGTATATGGCCCGCACGCATTTACACGGCCGCTATGCCGTTTTGCAGTTATGCAATTTATTGTGCATTGCCTCATCGATTTATACTTCCGGTCTCAAATCATGTCATGAACATTATCATAATTGGCCTTGAGAATTGGCAATGAAGATATTTCTGTTTGGCAAAAGCAAGTATAACATTGCATATAAATTCATATAGTCACAAAAAATAGATGCAACAAGAGTTTGTATATTTTTAGATTAGGTTTCAACTTAAATACATACCGTGCAAGAAAAAGGAAAATACTATAAATTCTAACTAGATGCCTAATAGAGCTTCCACGTTAATCCTCACAAGACTCGATAGAAAAACTATAGATAGATCCTAGAAAATCTTTTTAAAAAATCAGAAACATTTGACCATCAATTTGACATAACCTAATCACCATTGCTAATAATAGCTATTGGATATACTCTATTTTCTAAATAATTACTCATATATGCTATTATGTAAAATAACATGAAGTAACCAATAACTCTATGTTCAAATTACCCACCTATGACATTAAAAAATATGATCTAAAGTAGGCCTAATTTTACATCTAATTACCCATGTCCTTGTATTACGATAAATAGCTTGTGTAACCTCATTTTTATCATATTATTAGAACGCAACATCTCGACCCGTTAGTAGCCTGTAGTAGTTGTGAAGTTGGTCAATGTTGCACGTGGGAGTCTATTGGTAGCTATATTTTCCCGGCCATTTAAGATTACTTTAGAGTAAACTATCGGATCATTATAAGGCTTGAGTATTAAAGTTGTATTGAGGTTAGCACCTACCCTCATATAAGATCACACTTCAAGCTCTATCAATTATGTTAAGCGACATGGTGCAGGATTCAGATATTTTCGTGTGGTATTGTATAGTATTTAAGAACATACTCTACAAGCTAAAATCCTTATTTTAAAAAGTGTAAAAAATCAGTTAATTAAATATACAATAAGCACAAAAGCTTTAATGTAGTAGTCAATAAGAATAAAATTTTAAAAAAATAAAATTTAGATTCATGGCTTCATATGATATATGGTGGAATAAGAGCCATCATAGTTAATGGCATATTTAATGCAAAAGAAATATATATAAATATAAAGAAAATGTATAGATCCGCCACATGCAAAAAAGACTATTAATAAGTTTATGATAAGTAAATATAGACTGCGAGTATCTATTATGTTAAAAAATAAATAAAGAGAAAAACCATATAACTTAATATAAGTAATTCTTTATTAGCTATATGTATTAAACAATAACTAATACTCAATTATATCCCTTAAAGTTGTAGCCTATGTGAGAGCATGGGTCGATGGACGGACTAAAACCAAAGTGAACTGACATTTGAAATGGAGGTGGCATGTACCAGCCAAATTGGGAGGTGTCCTTCCACGGCCAGGTTGCCTTCCCATCTTTCTTGCCGGACGTTTGTCCAAGCAGAAAGTACTGTGCTGCAATCTCCGATGGCCTTAACGCAACAACCGTTGCTCCGACTTTGCCGTTGCCATGCTGATACTGCTGGGAACGGTGGTGTGTACAGGGTGTGAGGTGGATAAGAAGAATGGTCTGGGTGCAGCGCATAGCGCGGTGGTGTTGTATGAGCCCATTCTTTTCGGTTGTTATTATCTCGTGCCCTGTTCGCTTGGCTGATAAGCCATGATTGAAAGTACTGTTGGCTGATTTATTGTAAGAGAAAAATACCGTTCATTGACTGAAAAAGTATGGCTTATAAGCCAAACGAACAGGGCCTTGGACGATACCCTCCTGGCTCCTCCTGCAGGCTGCAGGTGGACGCTCGTGACTGGAATGGGCATGGTCGTTGTTTCTATTTATAGGCAGAAATGTTGTTGTGGCATTGCCTCGCAAAGAATATACAGCGTGTTTGGTTGTGGAGTGGCCACGTCCGGCATCTGTCATCCGGCATGGAATCACTCCAGCTAGGCTCGGAAGGCACTTGGCGGACGACGAATTTCGAGGAGTGAGGTGGTGGTGCTTTTACGCCTTGCGGCAGGTGCGACATGATGACGGAGGACTCCCGTCCGCTTGGGCTTGGCAAACCAAACGCAACATTCAGGCTCGGATACAGGTCCGTATGATTCCGCACCGTATCATGACGCTAACCAAAGACGTTGATAGTGTTTGAACCGCCGTAGAGTCAGTCCATCCTATCTCCGTTGCACTTGCATTGCGTCCCTCTCCAATAAGCCTTCATCTACCCCCTCGAGCTTTAAGCGCAGATGGCCTAATCGACTTGGACGACAAATGCCCTGTTCGTTTGGCTGATAAGCCATGGCTAAAAGTATTATTGATTTATTTTATTATGAAAAAAAAACTATTCATTGGCTAAAAAAGTACGGCTTATATGCCAGATGAACAGGACGAAAGAGACAGGGTTGTCTATCTTAGGCCGGACTCGTTGAAAAGCATAAACGGGACTGTGTGGTACACCAGTTGTGTCCACATGGCCACTTGCCTCTTGCAGCTTGCTGGTTTCACTGCTGTTGTTATACTGATTTCGTCACTGTAGCCTCATTTAGTTTTAAAAAGTTTTCCCAAAAAGTGCTACAGTAGCCATCACATTGAGTCTTGCGATACATGCATGGAGCATTACATGTAGACGAAAAAAAACTAATTGCACAGTTTGGTTAGAAATCGCGAGACGAACGTTTTGAGCCTAATTAGTCCATGATTGAATATTAATTGCCAAATAAAAATAAAAGTACTACAGTAGCCAAATTCTCAAATTTCACCCAACTAAACAAGGCTTGTGCTGTGGAGACTTTAAGGAGGTCACAATTCTGCACGTTGCAGTCTTTTTTGTTTTGTTAAGGGGTCATGTACGTTGCAGTTGCGTGCTCCTCTACCAGGCTACCACATATTCTGCCCTTGTTTGAGGGGCAGCTCCAGCTCCGCTAGCGTTTTGTCCTCCTTGGCGTCAGATGTGTGGTCCCCCGTAGTCCACGAGGATCTGTCACTACGCCGCTGTTACTCAGGGCGTATGTGGTGGCTTGAGCCAGGTAGCCATCTGGACCCCACGCAGACAAAATCGATGGCCTGGATTTGCCGCCTCGACCAGGCAGCATTGCCAGAGTCTCAAGCAAACAGGCCCTCAGCCCCCCTCTCGTCGCCGTTCGCACGTCATTGCTACCCTCAACCGGCCGCATGGCCGCTTCCTTATGTCCTGCCACTGTACTACGGAACATGCCTTCACAACCCGTCTTCTCAACTGGTACACGCATTGGTAGTGACCGTGATGGTACTACCATCACAACTAATCTCCTCGGTCCATGGAGTATTATTACAACAAATATATATTGGTGACAGTAAAAAAAAAGTCACTTTGGCTCGGCACATTCAGATTGGTTGCCTGAGTGCATAACCTTATTCGGGTTGGTTAAGCCGTGTTTGGATTCATTATCTGATAATAGTTAGCTGGCTAATACATTATTATTTGATTTGGTCTAGCTAGTGGGATAGTTGTTATTTAAGGATCCAGCTAACAATTAGTTAGTCTATTATCTATATCTGTTTGGATCCTAAAAGCTAATTATTAGTTGATAACTACTATCTGTAGAGATCCAAACAAGGTCTTGGTCGAGTGCATTGTTTATTATTCCGTTTGGTTGGCAAGTTCATTGGCTCACCCTAACTAGCAGGTGGCCAAGTGTGTAGGTCTAATCTCGGGCTAGGCGGCCAAGTGCACAGGCCAACTCAGTTTAGATGGCGGAATGCATTCGGATTAGTTAGTGCTACATCAGACTAGTGCAATGATTGATGATACATCGGTCCACGATACATTTAGCAGCTGCGTCAGTGATGTGAGGCGGTCGACAACAAGCTGATCAGCGTTTAGATCAAGCATGAAGGGACCATGACGCCTAAGATATGGATAAATTAGATAACTTAAAACTTTTACTATAACTATGGTTTCTAGTCAACCTTAGCAAAATCTATACAAGAAAGTGAGCTATCTTGATATGCACTACGGTTTGCTGAGTGTAAAACTATCTCTATTGCAAAAGAGTATACAACTTAGGTACAGAATGTAAATGTGGAAGCTAATTTGAGGCAGAGATGCAAACTCCTGTCAATTACTCCGGTGTTTTTATCGAGGTACCAATAATCTCATGCTTTTCACTAATCCTTGTCGGAGCCCCTCGCAAGGGCCAAGCTCCTGATCAGGTGACTCCTGAGGTAGCCCCTATCCTTCTCCATGCACATGTGGGTCTCTAAGATGGCCTTTCCTAGATCGTTTCCCGCCGTCTTCACTATCGAGCTTCCGGTCAAATCGCTGCATGGGTCTGGTTCCCTTTGGTACATCGTGGCGGCCACAACACAAATGCGGTCGCTGTGGCCCGCAAGACTACAAGCCCCTTTAATATACAACAATGGTGCGTGCAAGCACTATGTGAGCAAGAGGTGTGCAAACTTTACTAAACACTATGCCTAAGCCTATGCAAGCGCCAATATGGTTTATAAGTAGACTAAATACTTTGCAAAGTACTATTGCTAATCACCTAATGAAATCTTTAAGCACTTTATGGTTAGAACAACTAGAGATGAGCTCACCTAAACCTTCTTTACGCTCCAACTCCTTCCAGATGGCTAGATGGGGGTATATGTAGCCCAAACACTTGAAACTAGTCATTGGAATAGTACACAACTTTCTGTGTACTCACCGAATACTCCAATGGGGTCATCGTAGATTTTTCGATGCCTCTGCAAAATCGCCATTAGAATTTGACCATTGCCGACTATTGGGCAATCGTTTCTCCAAGCTAACTTCTCTGGTGCCATCGGACTTTTTCAGTGAGCACTTCCTCTGTTCGTGTTCCTGGCATCGAGCTCAACGGAGATGATGCTTTTTTGTGGCCTGCACCAGAGTTTTCCGGCGCATCATTTCCCTCTCTGGTGGCGACTCTTTCATCCGGTACTGGTCTTCTGTCCACGCCGGAGTTTTCCCATCGATGAAAATTCTCTTTGGTGGACATTGTTTGCACGTAGTCCAGTGCTGGCTTCTAGAATGCATCGGAGTTTTCCAGTGGGGCATAAAACCCTGGTTTCTGCTCTGTTGGCCACATTATTCTCCAGTGGTCTCTGCCTGAAGGCACCAGATAATTACGGTGCCGCATAGCAGCTTCATTTTACTCAGTTTCTTCGCATCTTTTCATCTGGGTCGATTTCATCTTGTGCCTTGGACTGCTTGCAATCTTTTAGTCTCTTTAACACGGCTTCTAATGTCTTTCTCTTGAGGTGTTGATGACTCTGATCTCCATATTGACCAAGTCCAAGTCCACCTTACATCCATTTGAACTTTCTTTGTATACTAGAAAAAATACTAGTCCAAATGGTCATGTTGTTCAGCAAACACCAAAATCAATTTAATGACCCATGTTGGGTGCCATTTTCCTTACAATATCTCCCTTTTGTGATTGATGAAAACACGACCAAAGCAAGGAAATAATAGATACAAATTGTAGAAATGACCAAAACAATCTATCTACATGCTTGGATGCAATGCAAGACCACGATATCAATTGAATGTAACATGACCCATGGTATCAAATTGAAAATCTTACCTTTGCTCTTACCAATTGAATACATGTCCCCTTATATGGTATTATGGATTTAAGCCTCCCCTAACTCCGTAATCCACTTCCTCCCTTTCTATGACAAATTCTCCCCTATTCAAGAAATTTGAATTTGGTTTTTGTATTTATAATGGGTCGAGCTTACTTTTTCTCCCAAAAATTCTCCCTCTTTGGAATCAAACATCAAAAAAGAAGACACTAGTAGCACAAGGGAGGGTCAAGTTTTGTGATCCTTGATATTTGGAGTGGAACTTGACTTTCACATTACATAGACTAAGCTCCCCCTAAGTGTATGCACACATATAGTCAGTGGCAAAGCATATGCATGACCGGCAATATTTAATGCATTAAGGGAGTTTAGTCTATATAATGCATAGGGAAAACATATAAAAGATACCAATTAAAAGACAACAAATTGATACCAATAGTAGAATTTCAATTGAAGTTTATACCACTTTTTAGGATATGAAATGTGATCTCTGTTTTTCTTCAGGGACTCTAATTTTCCTTACAATAAGACTACACACATATATACTATGATATTCACGTAATATACATGTGATATTTGATGATCATTTTTGTTTATTCACACAATATAAATGAGATGTTTCATGGTGTATTTTTAATATACATGTGATATTTAATGATCATTTTTGTTTATTCACAAAATATAAATGAGATGTTTCATGGTTTATTTTGCAATGCTCACATAGTTTAAACGGGATGTTCTAAGATATATTTTGATTATTTACATAGTACCCTTGAGATGTTCTGTGGTTTTATTTTAGGTTGTTTTTTAGAATTACATAGTACAACGCAGACGCTCACAACACGCACGCACATTCACCCCTATGAACACACTTACGCAAACCCTACCCTATGAGCACCTCCGAATGACTGAGCCGGCAGATCTTGAGATTCACGAAGTCACCATGGACACATCGCTGTCGACGGAGACGTCGCCTACCACTGAAAGCATAGCGCCGTTAAATCTTGGAATAAATCCAGAAAAATGCGAGCTCCTGTGCCAAGTCGAGGACTTAATGATCAATGAGAACGTATATTTTAGGTTGTTTGAGTAGTATCTTTGGTATTCTTTTCTACTTTCCATTATATTACGTAACATTTTTATTTTGTCAAATTTTTCCCTTATGTTTTCTTCCATCTTTGATTAATATTATTTTATATTTAAGTGATTCATTTATTTTATTTATTATATATTTCATAGCATTTGTTATTCATTTTTATTACCCTTTTTCTTCTTCATAATTTTACTCTAATTATCTATTTTAGTAATTTAATTTTTGGTTTTTATCATTTTATTTCTAGCACTCATGAGATATATGTGATGTTTGTATAGTATATAGGTGACGTTATATGATTTATTTTGGATGTTTATGATTATCAATGGTATATTCCACGATTGAGTATTCATGATACACCATTAAGGTGTTCTATGGCACCAATCATCATGTTCGACTACTTGGACAGTAGCGTTTTGCCGCCAGCATGTTTGTACGCATCGCAAGCATTTACGGTTCTTCATTGGGCCTTAATTTCTTTGCTGCCCAGAAAATAGCTTGTAAATGAATCATATTCATGCTAGATCATAGTTGTATGTATGCATTAAGGACGTGTTTGGAACGTATGATTAGAAAAGAGAGGAAAAGAAGAAAACATAGGAAAGACATAGGAATGGGGTGACAAAAACAGAGGAATGAGTAAACATAGGTGAGAACAGAAGGTGAGGCTAGAATCTTTCTATTCTATTCATATCTGTCATCCATTATCTGCTCATCTTCTTCGTAATCAAAGTGATGGGCTGTACAGCACGATGGCAGCAGGTTGTCAAAATTAGGATGGCGGCATTAAGCTCAAGCGTGTGATTAGATCAAGTAGGTTACTAGTTACAAGGTACCAAAGTTTGTTGCAGGCTTGCAGCTACCTCGGACTTCGCGTACGAAGAGAAAACAATGGAAAGAAGCAGATTTTTGGATTCCTGTGAAATCGCACCATATCTATAGATTCCAGAGAAACGGAACTACATGTTCCTTCTTTCCAAACGGGCAAATTATAGGCATTTCTTTGGATTGAGATTTCCTGTATTTTTCCTTTACATTTCCATTGATCCAATCATAGCCTAAGGGGCTCTTTGGATGATGCCCTAGCTTGGGAGCTCTCGCCCAGGCAAGATTCCCAAGCCTCCCTAGCTTGGTAGGAAGCTAGATCCACCTGGAATCATTACTTGGGGCCAGACAGGTTTCCTAGTCCTCCAAACAAGCACACACTATGTTTGGTTCTTTAGTTGCTCCTAAAATTCATGTCACATCGAATGTTTAGGTACTAATAAGGAGCATTAGATATAGATTAATTACAAAACCAATTACATAGATGGAGGCTAATTTCCGAGATGAATTTTTTAAGCCTAATTAATCTGTCATTAGCGCATGTTACTGTAGCACCACGTTGTCAAATCATGGACTAATTAGGCTTAAAAGATCCGTCTCGCATTTTAGTCGCAAGTTGTGTAATTAGTTTCGTAATTAGTCTATATTTAATACTCCATGCATGTGTCCAAACATTCGAGGTGACAGGAATTTTAGAAGGCACGGCAGGAACCAAACAGGCCGTAAATAGTACGTAGACTCCGTTGTATATGGTGTCTGTTCAGTTGTCTATACCTAGTAAAATAGTAATAGACGAGCATCCACATCCACATCCACATCCACATAAACTGAATCCAAGAAAAAGTTCACATACAATATATCTACGTAGAGTTTTGTCCCACATTCAGCAAAAGTATTCCATCCAATCCAACCCGATCAGAGATCAGGTCCATCGACGTCTCATCAAAAACAAAAAACAAAAATCAGGTCCATCGAGTTATCCAATTAACCAACAGCAGCAGTGCCAACATTACAATAGCCATTGGCCACCAGCCCCAGCGTGCTTCGAGCTCGAGCGTGAGAGGCTGAGTGACGGCCAGAAGCGAGGCGGCCGGGCGTGCGCACCACTGGTTGTGTTGCTGCCCGTCGAGCTGCTCACGCTCAGCCTTCTTTCGCACGGTCACCGCGGCAGCCGTCAAGAGTCTGCAAGAGGTACCTCGTGGCAAGCGTGGAGAGCAACTCTCAAAAGAGTCTGCTGTTAGGATCAAATGTGTACCTCTGTGTTTAACCATAGATCCGGGGACGACCTCTTCCTTTAGGGTTCCTCTTGTCGCCCTGGGACAGTAGCGTCGTGACCTCGTGGACACCGGTGCCGAGGCAGATCCGGCTCAGTGGCGAGGTACAGTGGTGGCGTCGGAAAACCTGCATGCGACGGCGGTGGTCGGTGGGGCACATCCCGTCGCTGGCAGCACGCTTTAGGATCGGTTTAGGGTTTCTCTGTAGTGGGTGTGGCGGCTCCGGTCAACCTCGTTATCCGAGCCCTCATCCCCACCTTCCTTTTATGTGTGCTGTGCGACAAGGACCCACCAATCAGATTAGGGTTGGGCTCCCCCGATCAGGGAGCCGAGATAAGGGCCCAATAGGCCGTTGGGCCTGTTGGTGGAGATCAACTAACATTCTCCCCCTTGATCTCATTCCATCTTTCACTTTCATATCATTTACTTTTGTTCAATCCATTACAGATTAGCGCATAGAGCATGTCTCATCGTCACGGTCCATTGCCGATAGACTTAACAGCTACAACACACTACTCTGTTCTAAAATAGATACTTATCTTTGGGCCTTCTTTTGTCCAGGAATATTTTAGGCTTTCCCTTAAACCCATGCTAGCTACATGTTCTCTGAACATGTTGGGTGGTAAGCCTTTTGTAAGCGGATCCACGAGCATCCTTTTTGTTCTTATATGCTCAAGACTTATGACTTGATCCCGGACTTTATCTTTCACAACATAATACTCTATGTCAATGTGTTTGGCAGCACCACTTGACTTATGTTGTGAGTATACTGTACTGCCTGATTATTATCGCAGTATCACTTAAGTGGTCTATAGATGTCGTCAACCACCTTCAAACCGGGTATGAACTTCTTTAGTCAGTTCACCTGCCCCATTGCCTCATATCATGCTACAAACTATCATATATTGTGGACGATGTAGTGATGGTTTGCTTTGAGCTTTTCCATGAAATAGCTCCCCTTTGCGAGATGATAGAAAATCCACGTCTGGATATGTATTCACTCTCGCATAATCAGAATCTGAATATCCCACCATATGGAGTGAATCAGATCTTCTATATGTCATCATGAGGCCTTTCGTTCCTTGCAAATAATGCAATACTTTCTTTACTAATTTCAGTGTTCTATTCTAGAATTGCTCTGAAATCTGCCAAGTAAAACCCCGGTAACAAATGCCAAGTCAGGGCGCGTACATACTTGAGCATGTTGCAAGCTTCCGACAGCTGAAGCATATGGAACCACTTTCACTTTATCGATTGAGCTCATATTGGTTCCTAGGGCATTGAAAATCCCCATATCTGTCGCCCTTGACTATAGGAGCAGGTGAGGGACTACATTTGTGCATACTGAATTTCTTTAAGATCTTTTCCATGTATGCCTTTTGTGACAGTCCTTATACCCTTTTCTTCTATCTCGGTGAATCTCGATCCCTAGAACGAACGAGGCTTCATCAAGATCTTTCATATCAAATTTCTTTGTCTCCAGTAGTAGACTGACATCACTACTAGCAAGTAAGATATCATCTACATACAGGACAAGGAAGATAAACTTCCCATTTTTAAACTTTGTATTGACATAATTGTCCTCTACATTCTCTTTACTTTATATAGACACAATTGTCCTTTACATTCTCTTTAAAACCCAAAATTCTTTATTGTCTGATCAAACTTTAAGTACTACTGTCTTAAAGCTTGTTTTAATCCATAAATAAATTTCTTTCGGTGGCATCCCATTCGTTCTTTTCCTTCCATGACAAAACCTTTCGGTTGTGCCATGTAAACATTTTTCTCTAAGTCGCTGTTGAGAAATACCGTCTTTACATCCATATGATGTAATTCTTAATCGTAATGTGCCACTAATGCCATTATGATTCTGAAGAAAACTTTACATGGGACTGGAGAAAATGTCTCATTGTAATCAATCCCTTCTATTTGCACAAAGCCTTTTGCCAAAAGTCGTGCTTTATATCTCTCTATATTCCCTTGAGAGTCAAGTTTTGTCTTGTAGACCCATTCACAGCCTACTGTTTTGACTCCTTTAGGAATTATTTTCAAGTTCCAAACTTTATTGGCATTCAATGATTTCATTTCATCTTCCATGGCCTCAAGCCACTTTGATGACTGATCACTACTCATGGCTTCTTCAAACGAGGCTTTGATAATCCTCCATTTGAAATTCTTTAGTGTTGTACTAACTCTTTGAGACCTTCTAGGGGCCTCCATATTTGGCACATCTTCTGTTTGAGGCTGTTGTTGCTCCCCCTCATGTGTGGCAATTGGTTCTATTGGATCCTGAAGAACAGGTTCCTCATTTTCATTCATTATTGCCATAGGTGGGATAACAACAGGTGCTGGCACCATAGTATCTTGCACTGTTGATGCAGCTACAGCAGATAGTGAGAAAATTGACTCATGAATCATTGGAGTGGGCGCTTACACCCGCTTCACTTCAAGGTCAATTTCTCAAGCAACCATGCTCCCCCTCATCAATTCGTCCTCTAGGAAGACAGCGTGTCTCGTTTCCACAAACTTTGTATGTCTCTCTAGATAGTAGAAACGAAAACCTTTTGACTTTTCTATGTAGCCAATAAAATGGCAACTTACTGTTTTAGGATATAACTTTCCAATGTTTGGGTTAAACACTTTAGCCTCAGCAGGGCTCCCCCACACACACGCAAGTGGTTAAGTGAGGGTGTTCTTTCTGTCCACAACTCATACGGTGTTTTGAGCACCGACTTTCTTGATACTCTATTGAGAATATGAATGGCGGTTTTAACGCCTCCATCCATAGGCTCAACTGTAGGGTGGAGTAACTTATCATACTGTCTTTATCTTTAAATTGCGTTGGATTTCAACTTTTTCCTTAAATATCTATATTTATCCAATGCTTCTATTCTTTCTTTGATTGGATAAATGTAGACATAACGGGAGTAATCATCTGTGAATGTTATGAACGAATCATTACCATCCACACTCTTTACAGGAAAGCTGACCACAGATGTCTGTGTGAATAACCAATAAAATTCCTACGCTTCGTTTGGCATCTTTCTTAATCTTCTTTACATACTTTCCTTTTATGCATTCTCTGCATTGTTCTAAATCTGAGAGCTCTAATGGAGGAAGAATATCATTCTTAACTTGTCTTTCTATTCTTCTCCTCGAAATATGGCCTGAACGATAGTGCCATAATTTCGACAACGCATCGTGAGCTCTCTTATGCCACCATTTCCAGAGTAACACTCTGTCATCAGCTACTTTATCAGCTGAGTAGCATATGTCTTTGAAGTGCTAGTGAATGGACTCTTTGTTCTATCGAGGTACTCGGTGCCCGTGTCATATTCTAGAATTGAGCCCACAATTGCAGGTTCAATCATGTTCTTTATCACAGCCAAACATTTTTTTGTTGGCAGTGACACACTTCCTATGCCTTAAAAGTCATAGGACATCTTTTAGGATTCAGAATCCCTTTCTTTAGTTGCCCAAGTGACATCATTCTCTTTTGTCTCCCTCACCGGTGTCTCAAACTCAGTGGAACGCGGTGAGATGACTACCCAGTCCACCTTAGACAAGATGAAAATCAGGTCAAAACTTTTCTTAACATAAAAATAACATCATTTGCATGTCTTGATTCCAACGTTGGTCAAAATCAAAACATACAATTATTCTTATACACTAATTCTACATCACCGTTGGACAGAAATAGAATTAATGCATAAATCTTTAACTTTCACAACTGTTCTTACACACTAATTCTACATCACCTTTGGGCAGAAGTAGAATTAATACATAAATCTTTAAAATTAACATATGTTCTTATACACTAATCTACATCACCGTTGGGCAGAAGTAGAATTAATGCATAAATTATTAAAATTACGATATTGTTATTAACAACATTGGTCAGAAAACAACAACATCATAATCATATCAAAACTCTTTTTCTCCAATTAAATACCACATTGGTTCAAAATAACTGAAGAAACGATAATTTCTTTAGCAGCGGAAAAACTCTTACTCAATTTCTTGAATTTTACCCACAGGGAAAAATTACCTTTTTCTATTTTTCTTTTGAGCCAATTTGCATTTTCAATTTTCTAAGAAAAAGAAAAAACGAAACTGGGCTCTTGCTCTTTACTGTTTCGGCCTGAAACGGCCCACGGCCCACAGCCTCACGCGCCCTTCCCGCGCGCTCCCCCGCGCCCAGGCCGTAACCTGGGCCTGGGCCGGGAATTCGGCCTGGTGCGCGCACCCGCCTGGGCTGAAAGCCGGCCCGGTGAATCTGCGCCGTTGATTCCAATCGGACGGTCGAGCAGGCGTTTCGGCCGGTCAAAAACCCAGCGCCGCACGGCTCATCGCGACCCTAGCGCCATTCGCCCCTTGCCCTTCTCTCTCTTCGCTCGCCGCTCTCTCCTCTCTCTACCTCAGCGCAGCGACTCGGCTCCCGAGCGAAGCAGTGACCGAGTGTCGGCGACCGAGCAAAGCAGCGAGCGAGGCGGCCATGGCGCCGTCGCTGGCCTGCTCGCCGGCGCGCGTGCTCCCAACGGGTGAGCATGCCGCCGTCGAGCGGCCTGGCTGCGGCGCTTCCTTGGCCGAGCCCGGCGAGCTAGCTCCCCCGGCTCGGCTTCTGCTCCCGCGCCGGCGAAGGGTGATCCCGACGCACGGCATGGTAGGCCTCCTTTTCCCTTCCCTTTCGCTTTCTCCGATTTGGATTGTTTTCTGTTTTCCAAACCGAAGGTAGGGTTAGGGTTTCTTTGATTCCCTTTCTTTCTTTTGATTCGACCGATTCGGTTTTTCCCTTTGGAGTTCGTCCGAATCGAATCGGGATCTAGGGTTAGGGTTCGGTTGAACCCAAAAACCCGATCCGTGTTTTCCTTTTGTGTGATTCGAGATCTAGATGCTAGGGTTCCTTTTCTTTCTTCTTGGATTGAACTGATTAGTGATGGGATTCTTTCTAGGGTTAGGGTTCGTGTGCCGACCCTGTTCTTTTTCTCTTCTTTGGATTTTCTTTCTTTTCTTTGATTTCTTTTCTCTTTTGGAGTTCATCCGAATGGATTTCCCTTTTTTTCTCCATGCGAGTTAGGGTTAGGTTCAGTTGAACCCGGATTCTTTCCCCTTCCCCTTTTTCGTTTGGGATTAACCCGATTTGGAATTGGGGTTAAAATTAGGGTTAGGTCTTAGGGTTCAGCCAAAACGGAACCCATCCTTCTTCATTCCTTAGATCCGAACTTGATCTGTTCGGTCCTTTACTTTTGCCGTGCGCCGTCGAACGGTGCGACTCCTTTCCCCACACGCGGTGGCGGTGATGACCGGTAGACCGTGAGCCGGTCTCTCTTTCTTTTGCTTTTACCCGGTTAGGGTTAGGGATACAGAGGCAACCTTGGCTCTGATACCAATGTTAGGATCAAATGTGTACCTCTGTGTTTAACCGTAGATCCGGGGACGACCTCTTCCTTTAGGGTTCCTCTTGTCGCCCTGGGACAGTAGCGTCGTGACCTCGCGGACACCGGTGCCGAGGCAGATCCGGCTCGGTGGCGAGGTACAGTGGTGGCGTCGGAGAACCTGCAGGCGACGGCGGTGGTCGGTGGGGCACATCCCGTCGCTGGCAGCACGCTTTAGGATCGGTTTAGGGTTTCTCTGTAGTGGGTGTGGCGGCTCCGGTCAACCTCGTTATCCGAGCCCTCATCCCCACCTTCCTTTTATGTGTGCTGTGCGACAGGGGCCCACCAACCGGGTTAGAGTTGGGCTCCCCCGATCAGGGAGCCGAGATAAGGGCCCAATAGGCCGTTGGGCCTATTGGTGGAGATCAACTAACATCTGCAACAGGTCGTGGACATTGCCGTGCTCTCCAACGAGTTGCACGGTAGCCTCACGGCGCAGCAGGGGCGAAGCTACACTACGAGGAGGGGGTGCAAAGGCACCTCCCAAAATTTGTAAAAACAATAAAATTAGTTAAAACTTTACCATATATGCACCTCCTAAAACACATATCTATACACCCACAAAACATATGCACTCCCTCTAGTTTGCCCATAGCTTCGCTGCTGCGTAGCTGCGTGCTCTCGTCAGGCTGCACGAGCACCACTCAGCCAGTCAGACCTGCTAGTGTTATTGTGGCACTGGTGCAGGAGGCCTGGAGGCCCACCGAGGTCGTTGAGATTAACGCACGCCTACCTCGACGGAGTACGCGAACATCCGAACATGGAGAATGGCCAATGGGCCACCATCTGTCCCTGCCCCAACCACGGCGAGATTTTATCACGCAGGAGAGTGTCAGGCCTCTAGCTCAGTCCATGGATATGTTTGGATTTTGGCCTATAGGATATCCATTATATAATTCTTATTTGGATATTTAGATCATCAACTAATAAATCCAGTCCATGTGAAAAGTGTAATGAACTTGCAAAAGGCAAGTTGTTTAATTGGATTTTAGACAATCCATCTGAAAAGTGTTGTGAACTTACAAAGAGCAAGTTGTACGTCCAATTAGACTTTTTTTTTCTCAATCATGCAAATGGTTTGCGCGTCTCTGTATTAAGATAGAGAAAAAGTTTAATACAACACTCCTTAACGGCACCCTAGGGGGTCAGAAGAGTTGTACATGGATGGTTGGATCCTCCCTAGTGTACTCCAATTGGACTTTGAACAATACATGTGCAGAGTGTAATGAACTTACATGGAGCAAGCTAGTTTGTGGGTTCTAAATGTCTTTAACCGTCACTCTCGTGGCAAAAGGGTGGATTGACTCTGGAAGTTTTTTTTATGAGAAACAAACTTTATTAGCAGCAGTGTGCTGCAATGATGGTGAATGAATCACCAATTACAGAGTGTAAGGCCGTCACTGTGGGACAGCTGTTTGCATGAGCAGTATTCGTACAGGTAAGCTGCATTTGAGAATAAGTTGTGCTTAATGAGCTACAAGCTTAGGTAGCTACGACATGAGCCGTGGTGTTGAGCTTTCGATGGACCTTGAAAATATTTGCGTTATTCCTTGACGAATGATTAATAAAGCTCTGTATGAAGCCCTTGATTTCCCAATGCGGTGGATTGGTGTGGTCATTGCCATTGAAGAATGCCACCAGCTGTTGGTTGTCCGATAAAAATATCGGGTAATGGATGCCTAGTGGCTAGTGTGAAGGCAATCTGAGCTGCAAGCGCCAAGACTGCAGCTTCAGCCACGAGTACAGAGGTCAAGGACAAATTAATAACCCAGGCGCTGGACTCTTTCCGTGATAAAGATAATGTAAAACCGCCCAGTGGGAGCCTAGTACGCCCGTTCACCCCAGTCTGAACTTGCCTTGTTTCTGCTATGGACCAAAGGAGGAGGCTTTGATCTCCGTACGTAATGACAACGCAGGGGTTCATGGGGGCGCAACTGCCATCACCAACTCCATGGGCCACGGCAACAGCATCCCATGCCCAGTGTACACCTTGGTAGCCTGAAGCTAGAGAGGGGAAAGCATCAATGGAGAGGTACCGTGACGCCCCGTCCCAAGATGGATAACCTCCTCACCTTGGTGCGTCCTAGTTGGAAATGGTCCTGAGCATTGCAGTTGCAGGCGCCACTGTCACATGGCCTAGGCCCTGCACTGCACCGTACCTTCTTCGAAAATTTGTTAGCCTATGTTTAGTTCCAAAAACTTTTTCCGAAAAGTGCTACAGTAGCCATCACATCGAATCTTGCGATACGTGCATGAAGCATTAAATGTAGACGAAAAAAAACTAATTGCACAGTTTGATTGGAAATCGCGAGACGAACGTTTTGAGCCTAATTGATCCATTATTGAACACTAATTGTCAAATAAAAACGAAAGTACTACAGTAGCTAAATTCCTAAATTTCACCCAACGAAAGTGGAAGAAAGACACAAACTGACAATGGTCGGTGCAAATGCAGCATCTGCTTTCCGTGAAGATGCCTGCTGCAATTGTAAAATGAGGAATACATTTGTTCAAATGAGACCAGCTAGATGCAAGCTGTGAGCTCATACCAGCAAAGATCACCTGCTGCCCAAAGCCCCAGACTAGGCTCCCTTCTCCCCAGTGAAATTCAAGCTGCAGGACAGATCAAGTTTCTGCATGCAGATATGGACTTTGAAAAGCAAGCAGAGGCCCTTTCATTCAGTGTTCGATGTTTTATTTTTTTGTTCACAGAGGTCCCAGGGAACAAAGAGAATCTCATCTCCGTTATTTATTAGATATAACAGTGTAGGAACTTGGTATAAAACAGAACACACCGACTGCTGGGAGAATCACGCCATTTTACTTTCTCGTCATTTTTTTTTTGTAATGACTGACATGGAGGCTCAGATCTCGATGGCCACATTGCAGAAGCCATTCACGTCTCATGGTCATGAGTTAAAATACACTGGAACGCCGATAATAGCGCTAGTTCACATGCTCTGAACTTCGTTTTAGCCTTTTAGGAAAAGAAGGCCCTCCGATTACCGTAGCCCCATCTCTTCTCCACAACCCACAGGCCACAGCACAGCTGTATGCCATTCTCCAGTCTCCACACAACATCACCATCCACCAATCTAGCTGCTTGCCAAAGAGAGCAAGGCATGCATGGAGCTCGCCGTGGCGGCCCTGGGCAGCCTCCTCCCCAAGCTTGCCACACTCCTCGCAGATGAGTACAAGCTGCAGAAGGGAGTCAGGGGGGAGATCAGGTTCCTGAAAGCTGAAATGGAGAGCATGCAGGCTGCTCTCGACAGGTTGTCCAAGCTGCCGCCTCAACAGATCGATGATCTTCACAACATTTGGGTGAGCTGTCCTATGACATTGAGGACAGTGTTGACTCTTTCATGCTCCGAGTCGATGCCCCTGGTTGTGCCAAGCCAAAGAGCTTCAGAACGTTCTTTGACAGGACCATCGTCCTATTGACAAAAGCCAAGCCTCGGCATCATATCGCCGATGACATCCAAGACATCAGGAGCCGCATCCAAGAGGTTGCTGGTAGGCGAGAAAGGTACAGATTTCCAGAAGTTGCAGTGCAGCCAGAGAATACAGAAATGGATCCTCGGTTGCCATCTCTCTACGAAGATGTAAAGAACCTGGTTGGTATTGAAGGCCCTTCAGAGAAGCTCACTGCTTTGCTAATGCAAGGGGAGGGTGCACAAAAACAGCAGCTAATGGTTGTCTCTATTGTCGGAGTTGGAGGCCTTGGGAAAACAACTCTTGCAAATTCGGTGTATCAAAGAATCAGAGGAGAATTTCAGTCTCAAGCTTTTGTTTCAGTCTCCCTTAAGCCAGATATAAAGAAGATCTTCAGCAGCATACTACGGCAGGTTAGTGGAGGAGAGTACCCCAATGCTGAAGCATGGAGTCATACTGAGCTTATAGATACAATCAGACAAATACTTGAGAAAAAGAGGTATGTAGTAATGATTATCAAATTTTCCTTTTCAAACTAGTCACAAATCTGTGTACTCTCTCCATTCCAAATTATAAGTCGCTTTGATTTTTTTTTTTGATTTTTTTTTAGATAAAGGATAGAAACTATCCGGCTTCATCTACCCTTGGGTAGAATCAGACCAAATTATTACAGCATCAAAAATTAAAGAAAGAAGTTGACCGAAGAAAATACATCCCCAACAAGGAGCTCGAGTAGTCCTACGTGACCTCTGACTTCCACCGTGATGTCAATTCCACAGAATAAGATCACCAACGTCAAGACGAAGCCGCCAAACACGTTTGTCAGACCTAATAAAGGTACTAAAAACGTTGGACACCGACCACCATTGAAGACTGGATGCTTCTTCCTTGGCAACAGCACGAAGCACTTGGTGTAAACCACCAAACGCTGAGTTGTTACGCCAACGAATGCCGCCTCCGCCTTGAGCTGAACACCGAACAGGGTAACCACACGGGAAAACTGCCCGGCCTTGGCGATCAAGAACTTCGACGACGCGCCTGCGCCATCGCCGCCAGCCCGGAGAAACCAGGCTAGGTTTTCACCCAGTTATTGAACGCCCGCGGATGCAGCAAGGGACGGACTGACCAACGGCTTCAGCAGCACCTTCAACAAGGTGCGTGGCACAGAAGTTCCACCGCCGCCGGCCCGGCGTAACACGCCAGGCAAGGATTTCGCCCAAGCCGCCGCCACCACCGTCGACACTGCGCCCGGCCAACGTGGAAGACCGCCTTCACCGGAAGGTCACCATCAGAGACGCTCAGAAGACGGGCATCCCCGGCGCTGACCGTAGATCAGATCCAGACCCAGGGGGCCCAATCCTGACCCGCCGCCACCGCCGCCAGACGAACGGCACGCCGGCCGCCGTCGATGATCCACCACCACACAGAGCAGGGTACTGCCGGCAGAGGGACAGCACCAGCCCAGACCGAGGACGCCAGATCCAGGCCCGCAGGGCCCAAATCCGCCCGTCCGCCGCCACGGCGACTGCACACCGATGACGGAGAAGTCCGCCACCGCCGCACCGCCCTGCGCCCGCCGCGCTCGCCCCCCACCTGGCCGCGTCGTCCAGCGCCGCCACACAACCGGCTGAGAGGGCCACGCCGCCGCCATCCCGGCCGGCCGCGCGGCCTTGCCGGCGGACCGCTCCGGTGGCGGCACGACTGGAGATTGGAGGGGAGGGAGAGGGCACGGCGGCTAGGGTTTGGAGGGGAGGGAGAGGGTGTAGAGATTGTATTCTGTTTTGACGTAGATGTTATAATAGAGTATGATACATCTATTTTTCTATGTATCTAGATATAATGTATGTCTAGATACATAGCAAATTGTATGTATCAAAAAAAGTCAAAGTGATTTATAATTTGGAACGGAGGGAGTACTTGAACAGAGTTCCTAAATCATAATCGCCATCCATTCATTTATTGGCACGCCTGTATAGTTTCTATATTCCCATGGTGTCTAGTCATAAATTCGTGAACTTTAGCAGAGCTTGAAATAAAGAAAAACACTGTAATTAACAAATTCCAATGACACACAATTAATTGTTCTTTTCCTTTAAAAAAATGCAGGTACATTATTGTAATTGATGATTTATGGGGAGAGTCTGCATGGACACAGATAAAATGTGCTCTAACTGAAAACAGTCTTGGTAGCAGAGTCATTGTAAGTTGTAACAACCCGGAAAACTGATGTGGCAAAATTTTCTTGCTCGTCCATTGATGGTACACTGTGTGAACTAGATCCCCTCTCTTATGAGGACTCAAAAAAGCTGCTGTGTAAAAGGGTACTCAATGAAAATGAGAAAATGCATTCTGAATTAGAGGATGTATCACGGAAAATTTTGGAGAAATGTGGTGGTATACCCTTAGCTATCATTACTACAGCTAGTTTGTTGGCTAGTAGGCCAAACAAAACAAAGTATGAATGGTATACTGTATACAATTCAATGGGTTCTGGACTTCATAAGGACAAGAGCCTTGAGAACATGAGAGGGATCTTGTATCTTAGTTATTCTGATCTGCCCTCCTATCTAAAGCCGTGTTTACTGTATCTAAACATGTTCCCTGAGGATTATGAGATTCCAAGTGAACGTTTGGTTAGGCTTTGGATAGCAGAAGGTTTCATCGATGAAAAACAGGGGAGTAATTTGTATGATCTTGGAGAGAGGTACTTCATTGAGCTCGTCAACAGAAGCATGATTCAACCACTATATAAAAAGGATGGTAGTCCAGGAGCTTGTCGAGTACATGATATGATACTTGATCTCATTATTTCCCTCTCATCTCAAGAAAATTTTGTCACCATACTAGAAGGTCCGTGCCACATATCTTCAGCATGCAATATTCGACGATTATCTCTGCGAGGCAGCAAGAGCAATAGCAAGGAAGAACAAATGATTTTCCCAGCAACAGTGAACATATCCCATGTCAGGTCAGTCGTTGCTTTTGGTGATGCCGTTGAGTGGGTGCCACCTATGTCAAGGTTTCCAGTTCTCCGTGTTTTGGCTTTCAGAAGTCAGTCCAGAAACAATATCCACCCTAAGGATCTAGGAAGTCTGCAGCACTTGAGATACCTTGAACTAGGAGGTGATCTCAAAACAGAGCTTCTAGAAGAAATTGGGAACCTAAAGCTTCTCAGGACATTGGATCTTTGGGGCGGATTCAAAGGAGAATTGCCAGCTAGCATTAGTCAGCTACGACAACTTGAAAATCTGTTAACTGGTACTAATAAGGTGAAATTTCCAGATGGAACTGGGAATCTAATATCCTTACACGAGCTGTCATGTCTATTTCTGGACGAATCACCAAATACTTTGGCTGAACTTGGTAACCTTACTAAACTCCGAGTGCTGACAATATATTGGTGGCAGAGTTACGTGAAGACATTTCTACAGGCCTTATCCAATCTAGTCAACCTTCGCAGACTAGCTTTTATTGGTGGCAGAACAACATGCTCCCTAGATTACATGCCAGACCAATGGACGGGCCCTGCACGTCTCCAAAGGTTTCATGGGAGTTTTGTAACCTTTTCCCAGGTGCCCTGGTGGTTTTCCTCCCTCTCTGAACTCTCCAGCTTGTCCATGCGGGTCAATCTACTAAGACAGGAGGATCTCAAACTGCTTGGAACTTTGCCGGTGCTACGTTTTCTTGATCTAAAAGTAGATGCCTATGGCACCACCACCGAAGAACAGTTGGTGGTTGGTGCTGATCACCCCTTCCGCTCTCTAGTAGAGTTTAGGTTTACGCACTACACAAGATGTTGGCTGGAGTTTGCTCGAGGAGTGATGCCAAAGCTTCAAAGGCTTGAGTTATACTTTGAAGCACGGAGGAGGGAAGGTGGTGGTTTTGATATTGGCTTGGAGAACCTTGCTTCACTTACACACGTCACCGTCAAGTTTGACCGTGACGGTGTCCGGATGAAGGTGGTGGAGGATGTCGAGTACAAGGTCAGGGATGCACTCGACATGCATCCGAACCATCCAACGCTCGAGCTTTCAATATTTTGGGAAGAGGAAATGATAAAGGATGAGGACAAGATTGGTCACGAGGTGTAAGAGGAAAGGTAATAGATAGAATCACTGGGAAATTAATGCTCACCTATAGTTGCTTGTTCCTTTCATCTGACGTATCTGCTTTGCCTTTTGCAGTGATGAAGACTGGGAGAATATATGATAAAGGACGAGAACAAAGATGGTCGGGAGGAGTCCGAGGAAAGGTAATAGAATTATTGAGAAATTAATACTCACCTATAGTTGTTTGCTCCTTTCATCTGACGTAGCTACTTTGTCTTTTGCAGTTAAGATTGGGAGTCATCCTTCCACGGCCATCCCCAGTCCCCTATTTCCTTTGCCTGAGCTGAGGATCCACTTCTGCTTGCATGATTCGTCAGCTGGTTGTTCATTTCGACTTCACCACCGTTGCCCTCTTTTTTACTCCGAGTCATTCCGTCCATCGCTCATGTTCTGCTTCTAGTCTACACATTTCTTCACTTCTCCTATTTTCTTTCCTAAGTGCTCTGTTTTGTGTCCCCTTGTGCCACCCAATTAATTAATTATTCCTTAGCAAAGAAGCACCCCACCTTTGTCGCACTTGGCAAATTGTTCTTCACTCTGTTTCCCGTGAAAAATGCACAGAAAATGAATCTGCATTATTATTGCCAAAATATCATCTGTTGTTGTTTTTGGAAAATGAATGCCCAAACTCCTTCGCCATCGTTGACAATTTGAGCCCGCCCTTGTTGTCCTTAAATAAAATATTTTTTTAAAAAAAATATCTGTCATTCTGCTCCAACATATTCAGCGGATTGCTAAACCCAACTGGGCCATCATGTTGGATGCATTTTCTACCCACTTGACAAGCCTCGGTAGGTTTGCCTCACATTGAAATTGTTTCAAAAGTTGGTTGCTACCTTTATGAATTATGACCTTTCCAACATCTGTTGTAAGGCTTGTGTATTGGATGCAGTAGGCAATAGATACTAGAATTTTACAGATTTTCTGTTGCTCAAGTTCTAAATTTAATACTTGTAATTCATCCCTTTTTTGAGAAAGGTGTCTATCCCTTTCCCATTTATGTTTGCGATTTGTCATGACTATTGGGTTATACTATTACTTTAGGCCTTAGTTAAACCATGTATCACATGCCTTAGGTTAATTAGCACTATATTACTGTATTAACTACCTCCTTATGCTGTTGTTGGAACGAAATTTCATATAAATGTGCATGGATCCTATGTCTACAGGAAAGTATGATCTCAATAGAGAAAATGCAACCCATGTATCCTAGTTGTGTAATCAAGTTAAGCTCACAGTAAAACTACATTTTCAGCACCTAGTGCTTGATGTTTTCTTCTATTTAGCACTGAATTTCTTTTATTGAGATTGCAAAACATCTATACTGACAGTTTTCAATAATAAGTTGCGATTTGGCTCACTAGGTGAAATTTTCCTAGATTTGTCTATGCTTGCATAGTACATGCTAACAAGAATATAAAAAGCACTTTTGGATACAACAGGCATGGTCCCATGTAAAATTTTGAGTATATATTACACAGATCATGTAAGATGGCTACATATCAATACCATGGGACTAGGATTAATATAACAACCATCCATGCTGATGAATGTAGATGTTTTGGCCTACCATTGTTATGAATTGGTGATTTGAATTCCATGATTTGTGGTTTTGCATAACTATGGGTGTATGTTTAAAACCAAATTGTTTTAAGGTTGTAACACCCAAAAATTTGGATCATTTTAAAATATGTGAATTTGATTTAATTGTGAATTTTTGTGACCATTTAAACTTAGAAAAGTAATAATTTTCGTTCAATTAAAATCAATTATAGGATCTAACTACATGTTTATGCATTCATGCTGCTGCATAATATTTTTGTATTGCGTGGTTGGAAACCAAAATTTAAAAAAAAAGAATTCAAAATTTATTTGAAAATTTGCTTTGGAGATTGGAAAAGAAAAAGAAAAGGAATTCTCTTCCCTCTCTTCACCCTCCCTGGCTTTTGGCCCGAAGGCCCGTTTCCTCCTTTCCTTCTCGGGCCACCCCGTTTCACTCCATAGGCCCACTGTCTTCCCGCGGCCCAGCTGCAGGCAGCAGCCCAAGCCGCAGCACCCGTCCTCCCTGGTTCCGCTAACACCTCGGGCCCGTTTGTCAGGGCCTTCTCCCACCTCGAGTCGGCGTCGTCCCGGACTCCGTCTGCGCAAGGAGTCCACCTCCGCTCCATGTCCGCTTGGTTGGCTCGCGCCCCCACGCCGCACCGCCCCCTTAAATAGCAGCCGCGTCCGCCGCCATCCCCGTCAACCCTAGAAGCAAGCCACAGGCCTTGCTCGAGCTCGGACCGCGCTGCCGCCACCCTAGCTCGCTACTGCCGCCATCAATTCGCCGCTCCTCCGCCTTCGTGACCGTGTTCCCGAGGTTCGCTTGGAGGTAAGCAAGCTTCAGCTGCCTCGCATGCTCTCCCTCTCGCTTTCTATTTCTCTCTCTGCCTCGTCCGAGTCTTGCCGTTGAGCCAATCCGCCAAACCGTGTGTGAGCTCGCCACCGTGCCGTTGTAGGGCCCTCCGATCTCTCCAACGTGTTCGCCGCGCCTCCCTCTTGCTTCCCGATCTTTTCCCGAGCCAAACGGTGGTCGGAATTGCCTAAACCGATCATGCCGACGAGTTCCCCTACTCCTCCGGCGAGAACGCCGCCGGCTGGGCTCGCCGCCGGCCGGCCACCTCTCTTCCCCCTCCCCATCTTCTAATCTGAGCCGCTCACTTGAGATCCAACGATTCAAACCACCCCATACCCCTTCGGCTGGAATTTATGCATAAGAGACCCCCTCCTTTCCCCTAATCTAACCCGTAGTCCAAAGCGCGTTTACAAATACGTCTTTTTTATTTTAAAGCGTATTTTCTTTTAGTTTAGATTCAAAATACGTTTTTATCTATTTACAGTTTTGCCACTATCTCCATCAGGCCATAACTTTCATGTTTTTAACTCCGATTTGACCCGTTCAAGTTGCATTACATTCGTAACGACATAATCTACGCATTAGTATCAATGTTTTCCTTGTCAAGAGCTCAGTAATTTCATGGTTTAAATCCTAACTTGAATAATGATTATGCAATTGGATTTTGATAATTAAAAGTAACTTAGGGTTTTTCACCTCTATCTTTTGTAAATAAAATAAGATTAATCTTATGTTGGTTTTCTAATGCAAATATAATTTGGCTTAAAACAATTTAGAAATTCTTATACATGTTTTATAATTAAAATAAATAAAGCCTATAGTTTCTTTTCGAAGTAAATCTATCGGTAGAGGTATCTTTTTCACCGTAGCTCCGATTAGCGTGCTTTTTGCGTCTGTGTGTTCGTAGCAACGTGTAGAACATCTTTAAAACCTTTTTACTTGCTGTTTATTATGGTTTGTGTACTGTTCTAATTTAGATCTATTATTTGCTTCGTGTATGATTGTATGGATACTTGTGTGGTGCTTTATGATCATGTCCAGTCGGTGAGCTTTGTGTTGGTGACATAGAATAAGTTGGTGATCCAGAAGAAGTCCTTTGGATGTTACAATTCAATAGAAGAATGATCTATGTTTTAAGGCAAGTATAGCATGAGATCTTCCTTGTTGTCCTATTTACGTTAATATCATTTTAATCATATGTATGTGTCTACCTTGGCAACCGTAGTAATTTTCCTAAGTATTTGATATCCTGGATTCCTTGATTCCTACGGTTTTATGCATTGGGTAGTATGATGCTAGTGCTCAACTAAAGCCATGATCTTGTAACTTGACTAATGATATATGCAATAAACATTAAAAGATGCTTTTTAGCAACATGGAACAAGGGGGCTAGAGCATTGGGCTATTTTTATGGTGCTCTAAATTTCTCTCCCTAAGGACTTATCTGTAAGTGATCATCCAGGACTTACAGTATAGCTGTGAGGGCTACATGGTTCTGGGTTTAGCTCAGTATGAGGATCTTTTCTAGCTTGTTAGTGGTTACCTTTATTGGCATAAGAATAGCTTGCCGAATCGGGTATAGCGCGGCCTCTGTCCCCTTGTGTATAGGCTGCACGTCATTGTGCCATAGGGAAGGGGGGCTCTACATCTGTTTGCCGAGTGAATCTAATAGCCCTAACTTGTTAGACGAATATTTGTAAGGCTTCATAGTGAACCCTGCTGACCTTCCTTGGAAGTGGGTCAAGAGATTAGCTACCTCGGACGAAAAGATAAATCACGACTCACAGTGAAAGTGTACAACCTCTGCAGAGTGTAAAACTGGTATATCAGCCGTGCTCATGGTCACGAGCGGCCTTGGAACATTTACGGAATAGATGAAGAACACGGATGATACCGATGATGAAGATGCACACTAATGATTACTATTTATGTTGTTCATTATTCATGTTTACCTGATCATGTGTTTATATGGGCTTGTGATATACTTGTTGCTACTCCTATGCCAAAATTGTGACAATTAAAAGCTAATCGCAGTTAAACCAGTGTCAGCCTTTTGAGCCTCATGAACCCCATGTTATATTTGTTAAGTACGACGTGTACTTACGCTTGCTTTACTTTTTAAATCTTTGAAAAAATCCCGGATGGGTCCCAGATTACTAAAGTTTGGAGGAATTAGGCTTGTAATCAACTAGTCAGTTGTCCATGTGGAATTGGAGTCTTCACCCGAAGATTGGAGTTGTCTTTCCGCTGTTTGTTGTCTAAGGTTATATCCTTTATACTAAGTATGCTATATATTAAGCATTGTCTATTGATATTACCTTTATTTGTAGCTATATGTGAGATTTGACTTTCTGAGCTCACATATGGTGTGTATCTGGTTTTGTTTTTAAAACCGGGTGCTACAAAGTGGTATCAAAGCAATGCTAACTGTAGGACATGAGCCTAGATAGAACTAGACGTTTTAGCATGCTTTCATCTCTGCTTAGCTCTTGCTTTCTCTCCAACCTTGTTATTTGCTAAAAGTTATGCTCACTTTGGCCTCTGTTCTGTTATGAAAACCTTGTCTCTATTCTAAATCCTCTATCTTTGTCAAAATAGATGGGTCGTAATGAGGAGACCACCAGCATCAAAAGTCAGGATGACCAGGCTGCATTGTCCTTGATTGCATTTGACAAGGAGAAGCTTTTAGTTATGCAAAACAAGTACTAGAAAGAATGACTCAACATGGGAGTTCTCAATAGTGCTTGCCACAGGGTCAAACCAACACACCAAAGAGACCAGTGAAGAGACAAGTGGCTGAAGCTTGGAAAAAATGAGGTCCAATGAAGATGTTGGTAGTAAGACACTTGGTAGTCAGGACCAATGTCAATGCTGCAAGCATTATGGTTTTCCCTGTCTTCAAAATAAGTCTAATAAGAGGAAAGTTAAGGTGAACCCGAGTTGTGAAGCTAATGTGGATAAGAAGAGGAAGGCGGTCTCACTAGAGCCAGAATTGGGAAGTAATCAGCATTCGAGTTCTACTACATTGTCACATCCAGCTCCAATCCCTGGTTGGGTAAATTCAGACTTTAAAGAGTAAGAAGTTTATCAAGCTAAGATTACTCCACCCTTTCCATATGAGGTATGCATAGATGGGTGGACGATCACCTATAAGGAGTTTCAACCCTGAAGGATCAAGCAAACTAGAAAGCGGTCCAGTCAAACAAAGATGAACCTTTAGAGTCGACAAGCTGACAACACAATTCGGTGGAGTATGACATCACAAAAGATCCAGCTAAGATCATGTGTTATCGTTGCCAACAAGAAGGATATTATGCTAAATTTTGCCCATGGAAGAATCAACAATTACACCATGGAAGTGGCCAGAGTCAGATCACTACAAGGTTGCTACCAGAAAGTGAGTGATACCCAACCTGAAAGAAGCATTTGATGAGAATGGCGAATGAAGAAGGCATGCCGGATTACTCAAGATCAACGAAGTGAAAGATGCGTTGCCCTCACGGACATGCAAGAGATGCTACCCTAGATGCCCTCGTAGCCACACCTTAGTTAAAGAATAGGAGTTTGTGCCCTTTATGTAATAAAACGATAGTATCGCAAGTGGAGTCAATGATTGAGTTGTGCACCTTTATTGCTTTGTTGAATTGTCATTATGCTTATGATTGTTTTGCATCTTTGTAATGATTGCAATGATCTTGTTGGGTGTTCTCATAATTTCATTTAGCTTATAGGCCTAAGGTATAAGGATTAATGAAATAAATAGTTGGGTTATGATTTTCTTCTGTTTTCCCTATCCTGCCTTTCAGAGCAGTCTATCCTCTACGGCTTATATCTCTGATTTTGGACGATCAGAAATCATGAGAAAATTCTAGACCATAGTAGACTTTGATATCTTTCTGTGACTACAAGAATCACCTGATAGCTATTTTGGTTATGGAGTTATGAAAATCACAAGACGATGCAACCGCGCTGTCTAAAATCTGAAGTAGTTTCTATTGTGCACTATTTTCGACCACCTAAACTGCGAAATTTGGAAAAGTATCCTATAAGGAAGTTGTGGAGGATTTGATAAACTTTCCAACAATATAAGCTACAACTTCATTGGATTAATAGAATGAGAGTTACAGCTATTTTACTACACTGCTATTTTCCTGCTCGTGAGGAATTTTAGATTTCTTGTTCTTGCCCATACACAAGAGTATCACTGGGAGGTCAGAACGTCTTGATACTAGTTAGCTCATCTAGAAGGAGGTGCAAGCTACCCTTTTTGCGTCCCCTACTTTACCTTTTCTTAAGGGGTAGCCCAAGTAAAGGTGGTTTTGAAGATTCTAGCTCTCACTTGGAAGAATCGGTTAATCTGATAAGAAAGGTGATACCCAAAGGATGTATATCACTTAAGGGCTTCATCATCCAGAGTAGGTATCCTTTGCTCGGTTGATAAGTTATTGGATCATCTACGAGGAATGGATGCATTTGACAATATGGCTCTGCAATTCGAGCTATCCTCAGCTGGGAGTCCAATCTTCAGCATACCCAAGACAAGTAGGCGTTGATGACATAGGAATGAGATATCTAATAACTACATATGGTTCTCAGGAAATTCCAATGATATACTAAGCATGACAAGAAGATTTGGGATTGAAGAAAGTTAATGATGTGATTGGAATCCACTCGAAGATGTGAGCGGAATTCAGAGTTTTAATAATGAGGTTTGGTTAGAGATTTAAGGGAAGTTTATTCAAGACCATCAAGATATTGATAGTGTTACTGGATAAGGTTTTAAGTTCGTTTGGATCAAGAGACCTCAGCTAAGTATTTGAAGGAGTAAAAAAAGGGTTGGAGTAAAACCTATGTATTAGCTTTGTCAAATCAGGACAAGAGCTTTATATCTACAATGATGCATTTTGTAAAGGTGTGGGATGTGTCCTTATGCAAGAAGAAAAGTAGAAGTTTATGCAGGAAGGCATGAGATGGAACATCTGACGAATGATCTAGAGTTATCCATTATGGAGCATGGAAGTACTATCTTTTTGGAAGTAAAAGTAACGTCTAGGAGGATCACAAGAATCTACAGGACATCTTCCCTAAGTTGGTCTTGAGCTTGTGTTATCCTCGTTGGAATGAAATTGATTATGACTTGGAAAAGTGCTATTACTTCAAGGAGCAGAGTCATGGACGATGCCCTTAGCAACGGAGAATTGTGCTAAGAGGGTTCGAGTGACACCAAGGACTAAAGAACTGTATTCCAAGCAACTTAACCAGAATCATTAATGTTTTGAAGATTGGTGGTAGAATCTCTTTCTGACCAAGAAAGTGAAAAGGCTCTGTTGGAAGATGAATATTTTAAGAAAGAGAATTGATAGTATGTACTAAAAAGGAAAGGTGGCCTAGTGATTGGAGTTACCTTAGTATTGTTTAGAGTACCTGTTAGAATCTTGGAATCAGTTTGGCAAGTTACTTCGAGTAAGGTCAACAGGTATGCAAAATAAAGTGGGATCAAGAAGATGGAACTACTCAATGAAGTAAAGAAGAATCCAATGATGGAGTATCCCTATCCCCTAGTCGACATCTTCCGAATCTTGGGGACGAGATTCATCTTAAGGGGGGTAGAATTGTAACACCCAAAAATTTGGATCATTTTAAAATAGGTGAATTTGATTTAATTGTGAATTTTTGTGACCATTTAAACTTAGAAAAGTAATAATTTTCGTTCAATTAAAATCAATTATAGGATCTACCTACATGTTTATGCATTCATGTTGCTGCATAATATTTTTGTATTGTGTGGTTTGAAACCAAAACTTAAAAAAAGAATTCAAAATTTATTTGAAAATTTGTTTTGGAGATTGGAAAAGAAAAAGAAAAGGAATTCTCTTACCTCTCTTCACCCTCCCTGGCTTTTGGCCTGAAGGCCCGTTTCCTCCTTTCCTTCTCGGGCCACCCCGTTTCACTCTGTAGGCCCGCTGTCTTCCCACGGCCTAGCTGCAGGCAGCAGACCAAGCCGCAGCACCCGTCCTCCCTGGTTCCGCTAACACCTCGGGCCCATTTGTCAGGGCCTTCTCCCACCTCGAGTCGTCGTCATCCTGGACTCCGTCTGCGCAAGGAGTCCGCCTCCGCCCCGTGTCCGCTTGGTTGACGTGCGCCCCACGCCGCACTGCCCCCATAAATAGCAGCCGCATCCGCCTCCTTCCCCGTCAACCCTAGAATCAAGTCGCAGGCCTTGCTTGAGCTCGGACAGCGCTGCCGCCGCCATTGATTCACCGCTCCTCCGCCTTCGTGACCGCGTCCCTGAGGTTCGCTTGGAGGTAAGCAATCTTCAGCTGCCTCGCATGCTCTCCCTCTTGCATTCTATTTCTCTCTCTGCCTCACCGGAGTCTTGCCGTTGAGCCAATCCACCAAACCGTGTGTGAGCTCGCCATCGTGCCGTTGTAGGGCCCTTAGATCCCTCCAACGTGTTCCTCGTGCCTCCCTCTTGCTTCCCGATCTTTTCCCGAGCCAAACGGTGGTCTGAATCGCCTAAACCGATCATGCCGACGAGTTCCCCTACTCCTCCGACGAGAACGCCTCCGCCTGGGCTCGCCGCCGGCCAGCCACCTCTCTTCCCCCTCCCCCATCTTCTAATCTGAGCCGCTCACTTGAGATCCAACGATCCAAACCACCCCATACCCCTTCGGCTGGAATTTATGCATAAGAGACCCCCTCCTTTCCCCTAATCTAACCCGTAGTCCAAAGCACGTTTACAAATACATCTTCTTTATTTTAAAGCGTATTTTCTTTTAGTTTAGATTCAAAATACGTTTTCATCTATTTACAGTTTTACCACTATCTCCATCAGGCCATAACTTTCATGTTTTTTACTCCGATTTGACCCGTTCAAGTTGCATTAGATTCGTAACGACATAATCTACGCATTAGTATCAATGTTTTCCTTGTCAAGAGCACGGGAATTTCATGGTTTAAATCCTAACTTGAACAATGATTATGCAATTGGATTTTGATAATTAAAAGTAACTTAGGGTTTTTCACCTCTGTCTTTTGTAAATAAAATAAGATTAATCTTATGTTGGTTTTCTAATACAAATATAATTTGGCTTAAAACAATTTAGATATTCTTATACATGTTTTATAATTAAAATAAATAAAGCCTTTAGTTTCTTTTCGAAGTAAATCTATCGGTAGAGGTATCTTTTTCACCGTAGCTCCGATTAGCGTGCTTTTCGCATCTGTGTGTTCATAGCAACGTGTAGAATATCTTTAAAACCTTTTTACTTGTTGTTTATTATGGTTTGTGTACTATTCTAATTTAGATCTTTTGTTTGCTTCGTGTATGATTACATGGATGCTTGTGTGGTGCTTTATGATCATGTCCAGTCGGTGAGCTTTGTGTTGGTGATATAGAAGAAGTTGGTGATCCAAAAGAAGTCCTTTGGAGGTTACAATTCAATAGAAGAAGGATGTGAGTTTTAAGGCAAGTATAGCATGGGATCTTTCTTCTTGTCCTATTTATGTTAATATCATTTTAATCATATGCATGTGTCTACCTTGACAACCGTAGTAATTTTTCTAGCTATTTGATATCCTGGATTCCTTGACTCCTATGGGTTTATGCATTAGGTAGTATGATGCTAGTGCTCAACTAAAGCCATGATCTTGTAACTTGACTAATGGTATATGCAATAAACATTAAAAGATGCTTTTTAGCAACATGGAACAAGAGGGTTAGAGCATTGGGCTATTTTTATGGTGCTCTAAATTCCTCTCCCTTAGGACTTATCTATAAGTGATCATCCGAGACTTATAGTACAGCTGTGAGGGCTACATGGCTCTGGGTTTAGCTCAGTATGAGGATCTTTTCTAGCTTGTTATTGGTTACCTTTATTGGCGTAAGAATAGCTTGCCGAATCGGGTATAGCGCGGCCTCTGTCCCCTTGTGTATAGGCTGCGCGTCATTGTGCCATAGGGAAGGGGGGCTCTATATCTGTTTGTCGAGTGAATCTAATGGCCATAACTTGTTAGACGAACATTTGTAAGGCTTCATATTGAACCCTGCCGACCTTCCTTGGAAGTAGGTCAAGAGATTAGCTACCTCGGGCGAAAAGGTAAATCACGACTCACAGTGAAAATGTACAACCTCTGCAGAGTGTAAAACTGGTATATTAGCCGTGCTCATGGCCACGAGCGGCCTTGGAACATTTACGGAATAGATGAAGAACACGGATGATACCGATGATGAAGATGCACACTAATGATTACTATTTATGCTGTTCATTATTCATGTTTACCTGATCATGTGTTTATATGGGCTTGTGATATACTTGTTGCTACTCCTATGCCAAAATTGTGACAATTAAAAGCTAATCGCAGTTAAACCAGTATCAGCCTTTTGAGCCTCATGAACCCCATGTTGTATTTGTTGAGTACGACATGTACTTACGCTTGCTTTACTTTTTAAATCTTTGGAAAAATCCCGGATGGGTACCAGATTGCTAAAGTTTGAAGGAATTAGGCTTGTAATCAATCAGTCTGTTGTTCTTGTGGAATTGGAGTCTTCACCCGAAGATCGGAGTTATCTTTCCGTTGTTTGCTGTCTAAGGTTATATCCTTTATACTAAGTATGTTATATATTAAGCATTGTCTATTGATATTACCTTTATTTGTAGCTATATGTGAGATTTGACTTCCCGAGCCCACATATGGTGTGTATCTGGTTTTGTTCTTAAAACCGGGTGCTACAAATGTTATGGACTCGAGAAATAGTGATCCTACTCATACTTTGGCATATTTGAATATTGTCAGGAAAAAGACACATACTATCGTATTCTTTCATCTCATCTTTCCATGTGTATTTATCTATTTAGACATGTAGTGACATGGGCTCAATCCTCGCTGTCATTTATTTTGCAGGAATGAAACAGTTTGTTCATCTATCCAATACCAACTATTCATGGTGGCCAATATTTGTAGCACCTTTCATGATTTTAATTATTGTGTTGGAACAGAGTTTGTTATCACTTTATCTTTTGAATATTGACCTGAACTATTATTATGGAAGTTGTAATGGCGATGATATTGTTGGTCAACTGTCATTAACTATGAAAGTTTTCATTGTGGTTTGTCCTTGTTGAGAAATCGTCTTAATTTGATGATTGCTCAGCATGTATATGTATTGGTGCTAATTAGAAGCCATAGTGAGAAAGGAGTTGGCATCAATGCTAAAAAAATGGAACCATGGGTGAATGGGTGCTGAACCTAGTAATATGAAATTAAATATTTTAAATCATCTTATCTTCTTAAATCCCGTACAAGTGAAACCCCTCCATCCCCTCAGTGACAGTGAGAGGAACATCCGAACAAAGCCTTATACTCCTACCTGGCATCTAAATTAAGGGGTAATGGATATAAAATATAACCCCCAAAGGTGAACCAATCCAGTGCCTTGCGTATATTCATAAATCAACCATGAATTGCACATCCAAAACCTCTTGAAGTTTTTCGTCTTGGCCTACTACTGAAGTAACTGTTTGGAAGGCACCTGTGTGGTGAAAGCTTTAAGGGCCTTTTGGCATGACTGCTGAGTAGCTTCAGCATCTCACACAGCTCGAGCTAAAACCCTACCAAACAACTTCGCGAGAAACAGCTGAATCTAGTTTTTACCTGTGCAAGTAAAGCCACTCTGATGTCCGTCTTTAGCAGCTTTTGTGTTTTCGAGCAACATGAATATTGGCCACAGAAACAACTAACGTTATTACAAAATAACGGTGATCTAACAATGCATCCAGCATTCAAATTTCATATATCAAACTACTTGATATCAAAACATACAATTCGAACTGTGTTAAAGATTGATTGCAGTTTCTCAACAACAAATGTGTTTAACCACACCATTGAAGGTGATTGTGCTACAAACAGAGCAGCTCAATACAGCCGGGGAAAAGAAAGAAAGCCCCATCAGCGCACTATTGTCTGAGTCGTGTAAGTACAGCTCCAGTTGTTCTGCCCATGAATCTGAAAGTCACAAGGCTTCAAATTAGATAGAAGCTAGAAGCAAGCACATCATTCCAAGAACTAATAATTTATTTACTAAAACAAAGAACAAATTCTCAGCATGAACAAGGAACGAAAGCATGAATTATCAGCAGAAAATTCAACAGCTGAAATTAAAAAATGTTTTTGCTACAGCATCAAGTATGAAGTCATCACTGCAAATGATGTGTGGACAGGCTTGAGGTCCTAGAGTTCATGGTCTCCAAAAATGGCTATAGATGTATAGGAACCACATCAATACATATTGGATACGCTTCGTGTTTCAACACAAGCATAAGATGGCATCATCATGCAGTACCACAGATGATGCAGTCAAGTTAATATTGACACAATGTGAAGATAGTTAAACGAATGATAATACCTACGGTATGGAAAAACATAGAGGTAGCCATCATCTCCTCCTCCCAGCAGCAGCAGCAGCAGCAGGTGCCCGTTGTGCTCCAGGTTGGCCCTGGCCTGCAGCTTCCTCTGGTATGTTGGCAGCTGCCGTAACAGCATTCATGACAATAAGACCAAGCGGAATGATGTACATCCACTGCAAAACAAACAAGTCAGACTAAAGGAAAACGTAGAAACATACACACACACACACACAAACACGAAGATATTGAACTGAGTACAGAAGATAATTAGTGCAGTTACTCACATATTTAGCCCAGAAAGATTTCTCAGGTGGTTTCATTACTTCGCCAAGACCATTGTCAGCTTCTATTAACTGATCTGCAAATGATGGGGTTCTGCAAGCACAAAAATTTGTAAGAATTTGGAAACTTCTTTGAGATTGTTCCAGTATGGATAGATCTGTTAGGTCATGCACATGGATCCTCCCAATTTTTGCCATTGTGGAACTCGGTGGATGTTCTCGCAAAAGAATAGTAGCATGACGATGTGTTTGACGCCCAGACCAAGCCATACACAGGAACAATTAGTGAGGTGCTCCTACTGTGATTAGTGCTGGAAGTTTAGCATTTCAACTATGATTAGCACTGAGGCATGTGGGAGCTTATATAGACTTGTCTTGTCCAGTGTTCTTAAGGTGGTAAAGGCGATGCAAGGTGACCCACCCCGCCAAAGTGATTATAAGGCGAGCCAAGTGGTGGAAGACAAAAAGAGGAAAGAATAAGGTGGGAGGAAGGATGGTGCATGACTACATGCAGTGGCTGCTTGTCCTTGATGGTTGATCTCCCTCTGGTTCTTCCTATCTTTTCCCTCCTTCAATCCATCCTGCCCGCTTATTTTGGCATGGCAACAGGGACACCGAGGATCTGTTATTAGGGGAGGCCATGAAAACATTGGTCTTGTCTAAGCACAAATAAAATTGTTTTTCCCATTGGATGCGCAGATTCTTGTAGTGGTGCTTCATCATTATCTCTCTTTATTTAAGCATCTATTGCCTTGTGCATGCCCTTAAATTAGATGCTGAGATTCCAGTAATGTGTTTCATCATTATCCCTCTTTAAGCATCTATTGTGCATGCCCTTAAAGAGACTTCTTAATTCAAACTATTTCTATTATTAAAACAAATTACCAGCTTTATAATAATCTAGTTATTTAATATTTTTGTAATCTCAAGAAAGTAGTAATTTACCTTGGTGCCTGTTCAGCAGTCTTTAGGATAGTGTAAGAGCTGAATGTCCATTTTGATGGCTGCAACAAAAATTTAAACATGCCAATATGTCACCATAAACTTGAAAACTGTTAATCACCAATGAATGCACCAGAGTAGATCAAAAAAAGTGCTACAGTAGAGGTGCTAGTTGTAATATAGCACAGTTTGGTGAAAGATTGAACAACTCTCAACAGTGAGAAATTTGTTAGCACATTAATAGTTGTACAACCCATAAGCATTTCAACGTGCTTCAATCAAAATTAACTAATCAATGTCAACTTAAATTAACCCATTTCCAGCAATATAATATGCAGAGCCAAACCAAATCACAGTTGACATTCATTCAAAATTGAATTATTTCATCAAAGTAATTTCGAAACAATCATTTAAACCAGCCCTACTAATTAACAAAGCAAATACCTCTATCAATAACAAATAACCAGTGCAGATAACATGTTTCTTAACGTTTTTTTTTTTTTTTTGCCATGAGGGAGAAATATGGGATTGCAGGGCAATCTATAATGTGAACATTACTAATTTCAGGATATTTAAATGTCAAAAGGCTACAAGTTATCAGGATCCATCCTTCTACCAATCATTAATTACATTGAACACTCATAAATCATAATATAAATCCTGATAGAAACTAACCAATTTCATTGGCCTAGGGTATTGGCATCCACCAACAGAGCCATAATTGACTGCCAAAATATTTACACCATCCTGCAAATAAGGCAATAGCAAAGTATAATGTGAATTGCAACACCAAGGAAACTTCTATCGGTATTCTACAAAGCTAATGGAATGCAATTCTCCAAAATGGCTGCCGTATGAAAAAATAACATTTTTTCCATGAAGCTACTTGGAATCGATGACAAGGATAGAGAAAATGTTTAGAAGCTTCATGTAATCGACATACTATGTTATCAAAATGGCTGCAGTATGAAAAAAATAACATTTTTTCCAAGTAGCTGCTTGGAAAAGATGACAAGGATAGACAAAATGTATAGAAACTCCATGTAATCAACATGCTATGTTATCAGTACAGGTGCTAGAAAAAATGAGCGCAACGTGCACCTTCTGCTCTATCAATACTGGAGATTTGGGCGGTGCTAATGTAAAACAAAATACAGTTGGCTAAATGCATCAACTGATGTTATTACATACAGAAAGTTTCTGGGCTATCCCAAAATTTTCCATCATTATAAACAACTCTTTAAAGAGGAAGATATATGAATAGAAATAATGAAATGGAGAAAGTTACCATGTGGATAACAATGTGTTCATCCAAACTGTCACGTGGAATGCATCTCTAAGAAACATAAGAAAGTCAAGACAGTTAAGGAACTGAAAAGGATAACTCTAGAATCAGACAAATAAATCAATAGTTCTAATAATAAGATAACATCACAGTTTTTGCAATACATCAAGCAGTGGTTTTTTCTTATAACTCATTTAATTGCTTTATTTATTGATCGTTCCACAAAAAATGTACACGCTAGGTGCTAAACAAAAGGACAGTGCTTTGGGGACACTTTTTAAACATACCTTATTTTACAGGTTTCAGTTGCTACAATGATTTGAAGAACAGATAATTGGAGTATTGAGCTTATTTTATGATCATAGTAAAGAGAAACACACTGATGAACTCTGTAGTCAACTTACAGCTTTGATTGAAGAAACAACATTATGTTTCTTTGTGGTGTCCAACACATTAGATGGCAACCTAATTGTATAAAAGCCATCTTCCTGAAGCAGTTTCTTCAGTGACAAACAAATGCATAAGCACCAAATTAGTTGAAAAAAATAAGTCGTCAAGGAAATCAGGGTAAAAACTGTGGTGAACAAGAAGTTACTTTGAATGCCACTTTATCATCCTCAGTTAAATCATTCCTTGTAAAGCGAAGCTTAGTGAGGGTCTGATCCATAAGAATAGTACAGTTAGGGAAATAGTTTTCCTCGCTTGCATTTACAGCATTTACTGTTGAAGTGAGAAACTAGATATCTAACAAATCCATGAACATAAGTCAAATAAGAAATTTAGCTCTCTTAGCTCAAATCTACAGTGAGCATAGGTGGTTGATTATTCACCAACGAAAGTGATCAAATTGGAACACTAGCTAACATAACCAAAAGTACATAGAGATCAAAGATGCACTAAGTGAAGTATCACGATTGAAAGTAAGTATAAATTGGAAGCACATAATTCACAATATAAATTGGAAGCACATAATTCACAATAAATCTTATCATATATGGTGAATAAAGTACACAAAAAAAACAATCTACAGCAAAATGATGTACAGAATGTAGGATCGCCGAAGTTTCAAGCCTAATAAATGCACGTTGCATTTTGCAAAGGCAGGTTATGGCTTGCTCCTAAACTTTGTGAAATCATATTGCCAACGCCCAGTTAGGAATACACATTCTATTTTACATTTTGACTTTTGTGCAATACAGTTCAATTTAAATAAACCACTGTTGAAAGCTTCTAGATAAGCTGCTGTGATTTTGGGCCATTTGAAAATTGGGGCAGACATCAAAGTACAAAATAATGAAGCACAAAAAGTAGTGTAATAATAGGCCTTGTGCAAATATGAGCTAAAACGAGAAGGAATGATTCCACGAAGGTTTTGGACAGATCAGATTTTAATTGTATTCGGTTCATAACAGCTTGCAATCCCGTGTACTATCCCCCTCTAAAGTACTACAACTACAAGGCATAGAGTATACACGTACCCAGTGCAGAGAGCTCCCGCTCTGTGCGGGGTCTGGGGAAGGGTGTCAGTGGCAAGCCTTACCCTCGCCTGTGCAATGCGAGGAGACCGCGACTCGAACCCGGGACCTTCCGGTCACAGGCGGTAAGACTCTACCGCTTGCACCAGGCCCGCCCTTCGCATAGAGTATACATTATTGTAACAAAATGATAAACAACTAGAAGATATTTAAAATTGGATATCATGTGCTTAACAGGAACAGACATGGAAGTTAATGCGTATGAAATATTTTTCATACATGCAAAAGGTTGTGATGTGCTAGGACCATGATTAAATACAAGGTATCATCAGGATAATTCTGTTCCGAGTTTATTTCTGACATATATAAAATTAAGTATATATGTAGGCAGAAGCTGCTGCTGTAATTTGATGAGTTACAGGGTAAAAATGCAGACTTAGTTAATGGTGATTCAACAGCCCACACCAAAAATCTGTTGTATGCCCAGCCCCCGTGTCCATTGTAATTGTTATTCTTGTAGATCTTGAAACATATGATTCAAAAAGGGGATGATGTTTTCAATGTTCCCACCTAATAAATTCCGCAATATGTAAGATAAACAAAGACATTGAACATAGTTTTGAAAATAAGTACAGAAAAGAGAAGTCAGGTGACAGCCTAATGTTTCAAGACTTTATTTCCTTATTAACACGCCAATTTACTGTCTTTAATTTAATGTCAAATATTTCTGCCCCTGGGATACTCTCCTTATAACGAAAAACCAACTCAGTTATCCACATATAAAGCAGCTTCCTAATGGTAGGGAAATGTCATTTGTCTAAATGAGAGAATGCTAAGTAATTTCCAAGCTAAACAACCTCAGGCCCATGCTCCTAGTTATTAACCACAAATTTTGTATGCTTCACGGGATATACTTGTGATTTATGATTTGGAGGCAGCATGATATACGATATTAGCGCTCTTTAATTATTGTCTTTTTTTAATAGTCAGAAATATCTTGGTTGCTCTTCAAGGCAATGGATATATGTTAGGTATTTGTAAATGTAAGGTCATGCAGCCTGAAAGGCCACATAAGAAGCAAGTGACCATCCAAATGCAGAACAATCAGGAGAATACTGCGATTTCACAATTTTAGTCCATAAGTGAATAAAACAAGCATGAAACGGGTAGTACCCTCAACAGCAGCCCTGCACTAACACTTAATAACTGGTGTACAGTTTAAATGGTTGTTTATACTATATACTATAACACACCAAGCCCAAAAAGTCAGTCTTGGTCTTTTTCTTACCAACAGAACAACAGAAGTACTCCAGTACCGGGAAAGGTCTAACTAACAGTGTGTTTGGTTTGCAGATTTGGCTCATGCGGCATGAGTTTAATCAGAATGGGTCGGTCCAGTGTTTTTTGCAGAATGAACTCACATCCTGCGAAATCACTATCACAGGAGTACTACAAGGTGACAGACGACATGAACCCATGACGCAAACCAAACAGCTCAAGGAGTTTCGGTTTCTAGATCAGATAATTCTAGATGGAGACATTCCACTGACCAAACACGATGTAAGCAGCCGAGAGTACTGCTAGGAAACAACATCCAGTTATAATTCAGTAGGACACATACACCATCATAAAATCCAATTCTCGACTCAAACTTCTCATAAAAATCCAAAGCAAATGATTCACTACCTCTCCCGACAAACAGCTCCACCAAGCTAACAGGAGCAGAACATCTACATAATTATAAGGCCGCTGAAATCACGATCCAGAACTAGCTAAGAGCTAGCCATCCCAGATCCATTGATCAGAGCGTAAGCAGGCCAACCATATAGGCGAACCAACCAAACAACCGAGATAGCAACCAAAGAGAGACCGGGACCCACCTGCGTGCCGTGGGCGAGGGTCTTGAGGCGGGCCGAGAAGGTTCCAGCTGGGACGAAGCCCTTGCCGCCGCCAAGGTCGTGCTCGAGCGTGAACTGCACCGCGTTGGACTCGCCTGCCCCGGGCAACGGCGCGTCCGCGGATCTGCGGCGGGAGGAGGAGACCGCCGGGGCCGCCGGCGGGGAGGGTGCGGAGGGGCGGGCGCCGACGCCCTCGAACTCGTCGTCGTCGTTGAGGAGGAGCTCCTCGGACTGGAAGGCGGCGGCGGCGGCAAGGGAGAGGGAGAGGAAGAGGAGAGCGGCGAGGAGGAGCTGAGCGCGGCGCGGCGGCGCCATCGCGAGAAGGCGGAGGAAAAGGCTTGGAGTGGACTCGGGAGAGAGATCGGTCGAGGTTTTCAAGCCAAAAACTCCGTTTAACCTCGCAACTGTTCAATTTACCTCCCTTCTATTATATTATATACATATACATATATACATACACACCTAAAAAACAAGTAGAATAAGGCGGTCACGAGAATAACACAACAAAATCTTTATTACTAGCAGGGAGACCCGCGCTTTGCGCGGGAGGGGTGAAAAAAGGTTTATACTGTGTTTGGAAAAAAATATATACAGGGTGGTACTGTTCGTAACGGTGTAGTATTGTTCGAAAACCCGTTACTGTTCGCCGACACCCGTTATTGTTTGCGGACCACGTACTGTTCACCGGATCCGTACTGTTACCGGTGTAGTATTGTTCGAACACGTTACTGTTCGCCGACACCCGTTATTGTTTGCGGAACACGTACTGTTCACCGGATCCGTACTGTTTATAAAACCCCATTACTGTTCATCAAACGTTGACTGTTACCGTGCCAGTGCTCTGTGAGAGCGGTCGGAGGTTTCAGATTGCACGCTCTGTCATCGTCATATCACCCCGCCAATCCCAATCCGAATCAAATGTGCATTGTTAATATACTAGTATCGTTGCGCGCGTACTCACACGTCCGTGGTGAAGTAATAGTAGACATGCGAGAATAAACATATGTTATTGCTGGTACTAGTCTTAGGTTCATTGGTCCATTAGTATAAGGGGTGCGCCTATTCTGGAAAGCGTGAAAGCATGTGGACTATGTTGTCAAGTAGCTAAATAACATGGTTTTGCACTTGGTATTTTTTTGACTATTTGATAAATGGAATAATCTCGATATCCATATGACAAAGAATAGATGTGACTCGAAGACATAATATTTGTTGGTGGCACATTATAATGATACATAATAGATTGACATAAACACATGTTACATCAGAGAAAACAGAACATACATAAGCTGCTCAGAGCATGGCTATATTCTTTTTCGACTTCGAACAAATTCTACATCTTGTGCATGACTACAATAACCTTTAGTTTACAGTCTTCAAAGGGCCGGAAGAGGTAGAACTTTCATTTATTTCATCTATTTCATTTATATAGAGATAGGATTATTGTCCAAAAAAACCAGCATAGTCCAAGCATACTGTTACAGGAAGTTCTCACTGAACTAAAGCTTCTCTTGGCCATCATAAGTGCTTCAACAGGTGTGGAAGTGCATTGAGCTGGGTAACTGGACAGAACTGCTATGAGCAATATAAAATAATATCCTAGAATGGAAAAAATAGCAACATCGGTTGAATAAAATTAAGAGACGAGCTTAAAAAAATGAAACAACATATACAAAAAAACGAGCAGATAAATGTCTTAAGCAGAACAATGAAGGAAAAATGGTATACCATTTGTTCATGTAGTACACAGGTAGCATGTATGGAAGTACTGACTGACCTCCTAAAAGAAGTGGTAATCGCAGAGGTTAACAAAGGTTTTCCCATCGCTGCCCTATTTCATTAATTTTCTCACAATCGTTGAGGCCATGAAAAGACCCTGAAGTGACTTGAGCAAAATAATTGTCTCATCCATGTCCCATATGTAACTTTGATGACATCCATTTTGCTCGTATTAAAAGACCAGACAGCTGTAATCCAAAATTGCAGGCAACTACCTAAAATCACATGAATTTTATTTAGCATATAATGAAAACAAGGCCCCTCAGGATCATAAAGAATACTATTTTTGGCAACATATTATTGGCTGAGCATGATAGAGCTGCTAATACCTTCCTTTCCCCACTATTTGCATAGGACTGCTACATGCAGGTGCTGGTGTCTAACCACCTACCATAACCATGGTTTCTAACAACTAAAAGCAGTCTCGCACTAAGCAAGGACCAATTTGCAGTAAATACTAAGGGACAGGTAACTACATGAATATATGTAATCTATATGATCACGATGATATTAAGATGAATGACAAAAACGAAGTACAATTAATTTTAGGAGTGCCTGGTGGAAGAGACACCTTCCAACATAGCTCAGTTTCATATTGGATACAATTTACTTACATAGGGTGCTGTCATACTATAATTATCTTGGTGGATAACTTGCATGAAACTGAATAATGATGAATAACTATGTAGGCAACCTCCTTTCGTAAAAATTCCTTCCAACAACCAACCAATGCAAGATGAGTCCAAATTGTTTCTACATGCAATATTTTCTAAAAGGGCGCCCAAGTACTATAACAATGTATTTTTCTCACAAATTGCTCATAAATCAATACACTTAGCACAAAGCATGAAAAGTAATGTGGGACAAGCAAAGGTAAAATGCATAAATAATAGTAGACAAAGGAAACCTACGAAAACAACACATGCCGCAACCTACCATGAACTATATAACAGATTGAAATTAACCAAGGTGGCAAGTGGACATCGCCAACACCGAGGGATCGCCAACACCGCTGGTCATCCCAGCTATTTCCCCGAGGGGGTCCTATCAAGCTACGACGGGCCGAGAAAGAAATGTTATTTTGTAAGAAGGCCAAGTGCTGATAGCAGTATCTGACACATTGTCCATGTCTCCATCCCTAAGAGATATACTCCTAGACTGTGGAGTGTAGAAATAATTTATTCAATGCAGCTCAAAGTAGAAGTATTATCCCAAACTTTCTTCTTTGAACGACAACAACTATTTGGCAGCTCGCTTCCCAATGCCAAGATCATGGTGATAGAATCGGCAACATTCAGTAGACACACCTATGCTACTGCTGCTGGGGAAGCAGCTGCCTAAATCAGTAGAGAAGAAATGCTGATCAGACTGAACGCTTGGAATGAAAAAGATGGTAGATGCACTAAAGAGAAACTGTAGGGTCAGAAGCATATTACTGAGGGATACGTTGGCTTAGAATATAAGGAGAACTTTCTTGGTTGCCATCTAAACTTGGGAAAACTACCATAATTCCAGTCAGGAAAAGATAGTTCCTCTCAAACTGCTGAGAACTTGAGATTGCTAGGTAGCACATACTAAATTACTCAAATCGACAACAACAGATAATAATAGAAATCTGTAAAACCTATGCAATACAGCATGTCAGGGATCTTCAAAGATAATTTAAAATTCAATAGAGAAACTGATACTGAGGGTGTCAATGTACAAATGCAATGCATTTGGAATTATAAGTTCATCAAGGAAGCGAACAGGGCAGCAATGGTGTAGTACCTTGTAAGCATTATTTTTAGCCTCAAAGATAGCGCACCGAAAATAGACCAGGTAGGTAACCAAGGTTGACGTTGGAGCTCAGGCAAATCTATAGAGAGGAAGGTAGCTCCACTTATCAAGATCATATCCTGCATAGCAATAGGGAAATGAGAAGTACAGTTAGGGAAAACCGACATTGAATAGCGCAGATCCAAATTAATTTGTGATCAAGCACTCTAGAAAGCTCTTTTTCATCTCTCATGCTTTTCAAGTGAGAACACAGTGTGAAAGCATTAGTAAATCTGAGTAAAGAATGCACCATGTTTAGGCCAAGCCAAAAGTATGTCAAAAAGCTGATTCAGTAGAGACAGGCTGAGGCGGTTCCATGTGGAGCAGCTGACTTACCTGAAAACCAAGTTGGCTAAGCTTTTAAATGGAAATATACTTGTACCACAAGAATGACCGGTGCTTTTTCACAAAAGCGCAGCTTGCAAAATAGTAAGTAACACCCCAAAATTATCAAGGGAACATGAAAAGATGGAAGACCGGGAGTAACCCGGACATCCAATTATTAACTGTAAATGTGTGCTCACTAAATATTTGTCAGTTGAAACAACCAATTAGCAGGTAAAGGTGGCATGAGGATATAGACATAGAGTCTTCTTCCCAGAAAAATATATATTTTTTATAGTTTTTGATATCTGATAGAGCAGAAGGAATGGAATAAGCTATGTAGACCCACTTTAAGTTACTATAATATAGCATGGGGCATGAATTAGGAACCCTAGAGCCATCAACATGAATTTAGGAGCACAAGATGGAAGCGGCAAACAATATAGTAGTAATGATAACAAATTAATCTCCACAACATACCTTGCAATGTGCTGCTCAGCTGAGTCACAAGAAGTTTGGGGGTTAAGATGTTTACCTGCAATGCAGAGAGGAAACCTACATTATGCCAAGCAATGAGGTAACTACAGTAAAGCCAAGCAGCTAACAGAAAAGGGAATCGCCCATCAAAATGGAAACTAAAAAGCGTGAACCATGGCCTCTTTTTTTTTCTTACAGAAACATAGAATATTATCACAGTCCATGAAACATCTATTCAAATGTAATTTTGCAGTAACAATATTATTTGTTCACAGAAACAAAAGGTGTGTTGGCTTATTTATTCAAATGTAATTTTCCAAGATATCAGGGAAAAACATCTATGGAAGAGATGAATTTGGAATTAAAATAGAAGGAAACCCGAGTCTGCAAGACATGGTCAGACTGGAATCTGAGAATTTAGCTGGGATATATGGAGCTAAACTTATAATTTGGAATTAAAATAAAAGGAAACGCAATTCCGCAATACAGGGTCAGACTGGAATCTAAGAATTTACGTGGGATATATGGAACTAAACTTACATATGATCTGTAACGGACTGCTATAAGACTACCCAACCCAAAATTCCTTTCTGTACACACATCTGAACCTTCTAGAGATAACTGCACGCTGACCTGAATAGTCACCAAACTACATGCAAACTGTAAGCTATCTCAGTTAATGCACTTCCCACTGGTTTCTGTAAATATTTAAGAATCTAAACCAGTTTGATGTCTAATTAGACACCAATACGACTATGGCTTCTCACACACTGTTCTTCTAATCCCTCTTTAATACAAATTACCATAGCAGAAAAATGCTCGCAACAACATAAACACTAATAATAAAGAATGAGACAGATGGCTTGTTAATTTAGTTTATCTGCAAACACACTTCAAAGTAAAATATAGACGAGACAAATGCACTTAACTACAAGAATAGAGATATGTATATCAGGTAGGGTGATCACAAGATCAGGCACAAACCTTGAAACATTATGAAAAATTCAGGTTTCAATTTTTGAGATCCAATAGCTATTCAGAGCAAATTGAGCAAGGAAGACATTTCATCATGAGGGACGGTAGTCTGAGCCCATCATTCTCTGCAGTTAGCAATAATTTGGGACATTTTAGATTGGAACCCATGACTATGGAAAATCATGAAAGGGTTAATTCAAAATTTCCAACAAAGCCTATATATCTATTGCAAAAGATGAGGAGGGCCTCAAAATCATTAACAGATGCTGCTGCTTGTATACCTTTACCTACGCATAAGCTGTCGCTGCTGTAAGTAGGTATTCCTGCTCCTTCTTTGCAGCCTTTGTTTTGACCAACGCAGGACCAAGATTTGTGCCCCATGGGGTTCCCAGCTGCTGTTATGAAATTCATCAATTACTCTCAGCAGTTTCACATCCACTTGTAATCATGCTTGTTCCAACCTGAATGGAAAAATGGCAGGTCCATTCTAATTAATAGATATCCTCATGGCCAACCAATCAGGCTAGAAACACATACTATAGGTTTTCATTCTTCATACGAAATTGTTCGCTGCTATAGAGTACACTGGAAAATTTGGTGGCAAACAAATTGTTTACCGACTTCTTTTGGAAGCTGTCAAAATTAAACAGGAACATAATACTTGGAGCTATGTGAACCGTGGTGTGCATTTTATCAAACACGCAAGCAACTATTGTCCCATTCTTACGCTACAAACAACAAAATAGGCAGAACCATGATCTCAAAGAACCAGCCCATAGCATAGTGCTTCATTGAATCATCAAAAACATAAATGGCTCACATCTATACTGCAGATGAAATCTGAATATTTGAGAAAAAAGAGCTCGAATTGGTTAGTACCTGGAGAGATAAGGCCATTGAAGAGTCGCTGAGCATGTATGACGCAATTTGTGCGCTAAGCTGCCTTATCCAAAAAGATGAGGAGGGCCTCAAAATCATTAACAGATGCTGCTGCTTGTATACCTTTACCTACGCATAAGCTGTCGCTGCTGTAAGTAGGTATTCCTGCTCCTTCTTTGCAGCCTTTGTTTTGACCAACGCAGGACCAAGATTTGTGCCCCATGGGGTTCCCAGCTGCTGTTACGAAATTCATCAATTACTCTCAGCAGTTTCGCATCCACTTGTAATCATGCTTGTTCCAACCTGAATGGAAAAATGGTAGGTCCATTCTAATTAATAGATATCCTCATGGCCAACCAATCAGGCTAGAAACACATGCTATAGGTTTTCATTCTTCATACGAAATTGTTCGCTGCTATAGAGTACACTGAAAAAATTTGGTGGCAGATAAATTGTTTACCGACTTCTTTTGGAAGCTGTCAAAATTAAACAGGAACATAATACTTGGAGCTATGTGAACCGTGGTGTGCATTTTATCAAACACGCAAGCAACTATTGACCCATTCTTACGCTACAAACAACAAAATATGTAGAACCATGATCTCAAAGAACCAGCCCATAGCATAGTGCTTCATTGAATCATCAAAAACATAAATGGCTCACATCTATACTGCAGATGAACTCTGAATATTTGTGAAAAAGAGCTCGAATTGGTTAGTACCTGGAGAGATAAGGCCATTGAAGAGTCGCTGAGCATGTATGACACATTTTGTGCGCTAAGCTGCCTTATCCAAAAAGATGAGGAGGGCCTCAAAATCATTAACAGATGCTGCTGCTTGTATACCTTTACCTACGCATAAGCTGTCGCTGCTGTAAGTAGGTATTCCTGCTCCTTCTTTGCAGCCTTTGTTTTGACCAACGCAGGACCAAGTTTTGTGCCCCATGGGGTTCCCAGCTGCTGTTACGAAATTCATCAATTACTCTCAGCAGTTTCGCATCCACTTGTAATCATGCTTGTTCCAACCTGAATGGAAAAATGGTAGGTCCATTCTAATTAATAGATATCCTCATGGCCAACCAATCAGGCTAGAAACACATGCTATAGGTTTTCATTCTTCATACGAAATTGTTCGCTGCTATAGAGTACACTAGAAAATTTGGTGGCAGACAAATTGTTTACCGACTTCTTTTGGAAGCTGTCAAAATTAAACAGGAACATAATACTTGGAGCTATGTGAACTGTGGTGTGCATTTTATCAAACACGCAAGCAACTATTGACCCATTCTTACGCTACAAACAACAAAATATGCAGAACCATGATCTCAAAGAACCAGCCCATAGCATAGTGCTTCATTGAATCATCAAAAACATAAATGGCTCACATCTATACTGCAGATGAACTCTGAATATTTGTGAAAAAGAGCTCGAATTGGTTAGTACCTGGAGAGATAAGGCCATTGAAGAGTCGCTGAGCATGTATGACACATTTTGTGCGCTAAGCTGCCTTATCCAAAAAGATGAGGAGGGCCTCAAAATCATTAACAGATGCTGCTGCTTGTATACCTTTACCTATGCATAAGCTGTCGCTGCTGTAAGTAGGTATTCCTGCTCCTTCTTTGCAGCCTTTGTTTTGACCAACGCAGGACCAAGATTTGTGCCCCATGGGGTTCCCAGCTGCTGTTACGAAATTCATTAATTACTCTCAGCAGTTTCGCATCCACTTGTAATCATGCTCGTTCCAACCTAAATGGAAAAATGGCAGGTCCATTCTAATTAATAGATATCCTCATGGCCAACCAATCAGGCTAGAAACACATGCTATAGGTTTTCATTCTTCATACGAAATTGTTCGCTGCTATAGAGTACACTGGAAAATTTGGTGGCAGACAAATTGTTTACCGACTTCTTTTGGAAGCTGTCAAAATTAAACAGGAACATAATACTTGGAGCTATGTGAACCGTGGTGTGCATTTTATCAAACACGCAAGCAACTATTGTCCCATTCTTACGCTACAAATAACAAAATATGCAGAACCATGATCTCAAAGAACCAGCCCATAGCATAGTGCTTCATTGAATCATCAAAAACATAAATGGCTCACATCTATACTGCAGATGAACTATGAATATTTGTGAAAAAAGAGCTCAAATTGGTTAGTACCTGGAGAGATAAGGCCATTGAAGAGTCGCTGAGCATGTATGACGCAATTTGTGCGTTAAGCTGCCTTATCCAAAAAGATGAGGAGGGCCTCAAAATCATTAACAGATGCTGCTGCTTCTATACCTTTACCTACGCATAAGCTATCGCTGTTGTAAGTAGGTATTCCTGCTCCTTCTTTGTAGCCTTTGTTTTGACCAACGCAGGACCAAGATTTGTGCCCCATGGGCTTCCTAGCTGCTGTTACGAAATTCATCAATTACTCTCAGCAGTTTCGCATCCACTTGTAATCATGCTTGTTCCAACCTGAATGGAAAAATGGTAGGTTCATTCTAATTAATAGATATCCTCATGGCCAACCAATCAGGCTAGAAACACATGCTATAGGTTTTCATTCTTCATACGAAATTGTTCGCTGCTATAGAGTACACTAGAAAATTTGGTGGCAGACAAATTGTTTACCGACTTCTTTTGGAAGCTGTCAAAATTAAACAGGAACATAATACTTGGAGCTATGTGAACCGTGGTGTGCATTTTATCAAACACACAAGCAACTATTGTCCCATTCTTACGCTACAAACAACAAAATATGCAGAACCATGATCTCAAAGAACCAGCCCATAGCATAGTGCTTCATTGAATCATCAAAAACATAAATGGCTCACATCTATACTACAGATGAACTCTGAATATTTGTGAAAAAAGAGCTCAAATTGGTTAGTACCTGGAGAGATAAGGCCATTGAAGAGTCGCTGAGCATGTATGACGCAATTTGTGCGCTAAGCTGCCTTATCCAAAAAGATGAGGAGGGCCTCAAAATCATTAACAGATGCTGCTGCTTGTATACCTTTACCTACGCATAAGCTGTCGCTGCTGTAAGTAGGTATTCCTGCTCCTTCTTTGCAGCCTTTGTTTTGACCAACGCAGGACCAAGATTTGTGCCCCATGGGGTTCCCAGCTGCTGTTACGAAATTCATCAATTACTCTCTGCAGTTTTGCATCCACTTGTAATCATGCTTGTTCCAACCTGAATGGAAAAATGGCAGGTCCATTCTAATTAATAGATATCCTCATGGCCAACCAATCAGGCTAGAAACACATGCTATAGGTTTTCATTCTTCATACGAAATTGTTCGCTGCTATAGAGTACACTGGAAAATTTGGTGGCAGACAAATTATTTACCGACTTCTTTTGGAAGCTGTCAAAATTAAACAGGAACATAATACTTGGAGCTATGTGAACCGTGGTGTGTATTTTATCAAACACGCAAGCAGCTATTGTCCCATTCTTATGCTACAAACAACAAAATATGCAGAACCATGATCTCAAAGAACCAGCCCATAGCATAGTGCTTCATTGAATCATCAAAAACAGGCTCACATCTATACTACAGATGAACTCTGAATATTTGTGAAAAAAGAGCTCGAATTGGTTAGTACCTGGAGAGATAAGGCCATTGAAGAGTCGCTAAGCATGTATGATGCAATTTGTGCGCTAAGCTGCCTTATCCAAAAAGTGGAGGAGGGCCTCAAAATCATTAACAGATGCTGCTGCTTGTATACCTTTACCTATGCATAAGCTGTCGCTACTGTAAGTAGGTATTCCTGCTCCTTCTTTGTAGCCTTTGTTTTGACCAACGCAGGACCAAGATTTGTGCCCCATGGGGTTCCCAGCTGCTGTTACGAAATTCATCAATTACTCTCAGCAGTTTCGCATCCACTTGTAATCATGCTTGTTCCAACCTGAATGGAAAAATGGCAGGTCCATTCTAATTAATAGATATCCTCATGGCCAACCAATCAGGCTAGAAACACATGCTATAGGTTTTCATTCATCATACGAAATTGTTCGCTGCTATAGAGTACACTAGAAAATTTGGTGGCAGACAAATTGTTTACTGACTTCTTTTGGAAGCTGTCAAAATTAAATAGGAACATAATACTTGGAGCTATGTGAACCGTGGTGTGCATTTTATCAAACACGCAAGCAACTATTGTCCCATTCTTACGCTACAAACAACAAAATATGCAGAACCATGATCTCAAAGAACCAGCCCATAACATAGTGCTTCATTGAATCATCAAAAACATAAATGGCTCACATCTATATTGCAAATGAACTCTGAATATTTGTGAAAAAAGAGCTCGAATTGGTTAGTACCTGGAGAGATAAGGCCATTGAAGAGTCGCTGAGCATGTATGACACAATTTGTGTGCTAAGCTGCCTTATCCAAAAAGATGAGGAGGGCCTCAAAATCATTAACAGATGCTGCTGCTTGTATACCTTTACCTACGCATAAGCTGTCGCTGTTGTAAGTAGGTATTCCTGCTCCTTCTTTGCAGCCTTTGTTTTGACCAACGTAGGACCAAGATTTGTGCCCCATGGGGTTCCCAGCTGTGGTTACGAAATTCATCAATTACTCTCAGCAGTTTCGCGTCCACTTGTAATCATGCTTGTTCCAACCTGAATGGAAAAATGGCAGGTCCATTCTAATTAATAGATATCCTCATGGCCAACCAATCAGGCTAGAAACACATGCTATAGGTTTTCATTCTTCATACGAAATTGTTCGCTTGTATAGAGTACACTGGAAAATTTGGTGGCAGACAAATTGTTTACCGACTTCTTTTGGAAGCTGTCAAAATTAAACAGGAACATAATACTTGGAGCTATGTGAACCGTGGTGTGCATTTTATCAAACACGCAAGCAACTATTGTCCCATTCTTACGCTACAAACAACAAAATATGCAGAACCATGATCTCAAAGAACCAGCCCATAGCATAGTGCTTCATTGAATCATCAAAAACATAAATGGCTCACATCTATACTGCAGATGAACTCTGAATATTTGTGAAAAAAGAGCTCGAATTGGTTAGTACCTAGAGAGATAAGGCCATTGAAGAGTCGCTGAGCATGTATGACGCATTTTGTGCACTAAGCTGCCTTATCCAAAAAGATGAGGAGGGCCTCAAAATCATTAACAGATGCTACTGCTTGTATACCTTTACCTACGCATAAGCTGTCGCTGCTGTAAGTAGGTATTCCTGCTCCTTCTTTGCAGCCTTTGTTTTGACCAACGTAGGACCAAGATTTGTGCCCCATGGGCTTCCTAGCTGCTGTTACGAAATTCTTCAATTACTCTCAGCAGTTTCGCATCCACTTGTAATCATGCTTGTTCCAACCTGAATGGAAAAATGCAGGTCCATTCTAATTTATAGATATCCTCATGGCCAACCAATCAGGCTAGAAACACATGCTATAGGTTTTCATTCTTCATATGAAATTGTTTGCTGCTATAGTGTACACTGGAAAATTTGGTGGCAGACAAATTGTTTACCGACTTCTTTTAGAAGCTGTCAAAATTAAACAGGAACATAATACTTGGAGCTATGTGAACCGTGGTGTGCATTTTATCAAACACGCAAGCAACTATTGTCCCATTCTTACGCTACAAACAACAAAATATGCAGAACCATGATCTCAAAGAACCAGCCCATAGCATAGTGCTTCATTGAATCACCAAAAACATAAATGGCTCACATCTATACTGCAGATGAACTCTGAATATTTGTGAAAAAAGAGCTCGAATTGGTTAGTACCTGGAGAGATAAGGCCATTGAAGAGTCGCTGAGCATGTATGACGCAATTTGTGCGCTAAGCTGCCTTGTCCAAAAAGATGAGGAGGGCCTCAAAATCATTAACAGATGCTGCTGCTTGTATACCTTTACCTACGCATAAGCTATCACTGCTGTAAGTAGGTATTCCTGCTCCTTCTTTGCAGCCTTTGTTTTGACCAACGCAGGACCAAGATTTGTGCCCCATGGGGTTCCCAGCTGCTGTTACGAAATTCATCAATTACTCTCAGTAGTTTCGCATCCACTTGTAATCATGCTTGTTCCAACCTAAATGGAAAAATGGCAGGTCCATTCTAATTAATAGATATCCTCATGGCCAACCAATCAGGCTAGAAACACATGATATAGGTTTTCATTCTTCATATGAAATCTAGCACACATACACACACTAAACATGATGTCAGGCCTAGATGCGGTTAAATATAATAAGCTACCAATCATAGAACGGTAGAGAGTTTGATCAACCGGGTTACCTCCCTCATCTAGGTCAAGATATCCATTTGTAGGCATTGGTGTCTTGATTGGCTTACATTCATCCATCTTGAATCTCTTAAGAAGATCTTTTGTATATTTCTCTTGAGAGATAAAGATGCCTTCTTTCATTTGCTTGACTTGAAAACCAAGAAAGAATGTAAGCTCACCAATCATTGACATCTCGAACTCCTTCGACATCAATTCATCAAATTCTTTGCATGAGTCTTCATTTGATGATCCAAAGATGATATCATCAACATATACTTGACAAATGATGTGAAATCAGTGCATTGTATTGCAAATTGATCTACACAATTTGGAATTGAAACAAGGGGCTAGCCTTACCGAGAGGAGATGGGGCTAGGGCACACGGCACTTCACGGTGAAGAGAGGGCCGGTCGCACGGTGGCGCGCGGGGAGGCACGGCGGCGCTGCAAGTTGTGCTGGCACGGTGGCGCTGGCGCGGGTGAGCAGTGGCGGCAAGGGAGGCTCGGTGGCTGTGACGGGCCGGCGCAGGGTTGCGGTGGCGCGGCGAGGCAGTAGCACGGCGGCGCGTGGCTAGCGAGCAGTGGAGGCGCAGGAGGCGGCGGCGCTGGCCAGGGCAAAGGCGGCATGACTTGGCGGCGGCTCGGCGAGGCTATGGTGGCGCGACTTGGCGGCGGCTCGGGCTAGGGCACGGTGGGTGAGGGCGAACAAGGGTACGGCTTGCGGTTAAATAGTTCCCCACATGCGACAGAAAAGGAATCGGAGAAAGGAGTCCTGAAGCCGCGCGAGATCCACTGACCGGACGCTCCGGTGGTAGCGACCGGACGCTACCACCCAGCGTCCGGTCGATTCCAGAGAGGTCCAAAACCTCTGGAATCGGGACCAGACGCGTCCGGTGGTCCATGACCGGACGCAGGCAGGGTCCGGTCAGTACAACTTGGTCTTCCTTCGATCGACCAGACGCTGAACCCTTCTTGACTGGACGCACAGACGTAGCATCCGGTCACTCCTTCACCAGTAGTTCACCTCCTGTGAACTGACTGGACGCTGGACAACATCGTCCGGTGCACCTTTTCCAGCAAATCTTCAATCTTCCTTCTCGCTGCCTATTCCCAATCAAGTCCCAACTTGAATAAGATCCAAATAAACACCAATTGGGACTAATGTGAGTGACCTCTCTCAAACCCTCAAAATTTTCAAAATATTTTGCCTTAGGCTATAATTCTTTTTAAGAAAATAGGCAATAAGAGGGCAAATGGAACAAAACGACAAAACAACATTCAAGCATATGCAATACTTGTAAGTAAATCTAGTTGCTTGTCAAGTTTGATCCAAGGTTAAGCTTCTTCACATGCTTTTCGGCGGTTATCTTAACCATGTTAGACAAGCCCTATATGCATTGCGACAAATTAAGCATGTTGTATATTACAATGAATACAAGGGACAACACAAGCTCAATTTTTTGTGAAGTTACTAAAATCAAGTACATTGAGCTCATTTCGCAATCTATAAAATGTAGCCTCATCTAGCGGTTTAGTGAAGATATCCGCTAATTGATCTTCGGATCTTACACCTTCTAGTGATATATCATTTTTAGCCACATGATCTCTTAGAAAGTGATGGCGGATATCTATATGCTTGGTGCGAGAGTGTTGGACCGGATTATTTGCAAGTTTTACCGTACTTTCATTGTCGCACAAAAGAGGTACTTTCTCTAGAACTACTCCATAGTCTAGCAAAGTTTGTTTCATGTATAATATTTGTGCACAACAAGCACCCGCAGCAATGTATTCTGCTTCGGCGGTGGACAAAGCCACACTATTTTGTTTCTTGGAGGATCAAGATACAAGTGATCTACCAAGCAAATGGCACCCTCCGGATGTGCTCTTTCTATCAACTTTGCATCCGGCGTAATCTGAATCGGAATAGCCAATTAATTCAAATAAAGCTCCTTTGGGATGCCGAAGGCCAATGCTTGGTGTGTGCTTAAGATACATAAGGATTCTTTTTACGGCAATTAAATGTGTTTCCTTAGGACTAGCTTGAAATCTAGCACACATACACACACTAAACATGATGTCAGGCCTAGATGCGGTTAAATATAACAAGCTACCAATCATAGAACGGTAGAGAGTTTGATCAACCGGGTTACCTCCCTCATCTAGGTCGAGATGTCCATTTGTAGGCATTGGTGTCTTGATTGGCTTACATTCATCCATCTTGAATCTCTTGAGAAGATCTTTTGTATATTTCTCTTGAGAGATAAAAGATGCCTTCTTTCATTTGCTTGACTTGAAAACCAAGAAAGAATGTAAGCTCACCAATCATTGACATCTCGAACTCCTTCGACATCAATTCACCAAATTCTTTGCATGAGTCTTCATTTGATGATCCAAAGATGATATCATCAACATATACTTGACAAATAAAGATATGCCCATCAAGCTTCTTGGTGAATAGTGTGGTGTCGACCTTCCCAATGGCGAAGCCCTTCTCAATGAGGAAGTCCCAAAGGCGCTCATACCAAGCTCTTGGGGCTTGCTTAAGCCCATATAGTGCCTTGGACAACCTATAAACATGATTAGGATATCTAGGGTCTTCAAACCCGGGAGGTTGATCAACATAGACTAGTTCATTAATAAAACCATTTAAAAATGCACTTTTCACATCCATTTGATATAGTTTCATTTCATGATATGATGCATATGCAAGAAGGATACGGATGGCTTCTAATCTTGCAACTGGTGCAAAGGTCTCTCCAAAATCCAAACCTTCAACTTGAGAGAACCCCTTTGCAACTAGTCTTGCCTTGTTCCTCACAACAACACTTTGATCATCTTGCTTGTTGCGGAACACCCACTTCGTTCCAATGACTCTTGCACCTTTTGGTCGCTCTTCAAGAGTCCAAACCTCATTGCGAGTGAAGTTGTTCAACTCTTCATGCATGGCATTGATCCAATCCGGATCTTTAAGAGCTTCTTCTACCTTGGTAGGCTCATAGCAAGAGACAAAAGAGTGATGAGCAATAAATGAAGTAAGTTTTTGAGATCGAGTCATCACACCCTTTGTTGGATTCCCTATGATGAGATCTTGTGGATGATCTTGTAGGAGAGGTGTATTTCTTCTATTGACCACTTGAGGAGGAGGTTGTGGAGCATCAACATCTTGTGCTTGTACCACCATTTGCTCATGGGAGATATGAGTATCTTTATTTTCCACTCTCCCATCTTTTTCACCATCTTGTGGTACATTTGATGAAGAAGGTTGGTTAATGACTTGTACATCATCTTCATCATCTTTTGGCTTGATGTCTCCCACCAGAATATTCTTCATAGCCTCCCTCAATGGTTCATCACCTACATCATCAAGATTCTCATGTGCTCCTTGGGAGCCGTTAGATTCATCAAATTCCACATCATATGTTTCTTCAACCAAGCCAGTGGCATGATTAAATACTCTATATGCTTTGGACTTCAATGAGTAACCAACAAGAAAACCTATATCACAACGTCTTTGAAACTTCCCTAGGTGTTGCCGCTTCTTGTAGATATAGCACTTGCAACCAAACACCCTAAAGGAGACGTCTGGCTTCTTCCCATTGAGCAACTCATACGGTGTCTTGACAAGGAACTTTTGAAGAAATAGGCGGTTGGATGCATAACATGCGGTGTTGATTGCTTCTGCCCATAGAGCTTTGGGGGTGTTGTACTCATCAAGCATTGTCCTTGCAAGAGTGATCAAAGTCCGGTTCTTCCTGTCAACTACACCATTTTGTTGAGGAGTATAGGTCGTGGAGACTTCATGTTTGATTCCAACTTCATCACAATAGGATTCAATATTTGTGTTGTCAAACTCTTTACCATTGTCACTTCTTATCTTCTTGAGCTTCACTTCAAATTCATTTTGAGCTCTCTTGGCAAACTTCTTGAAACAAGATGAAACTTCGGATTTGTCATGAAGGAAGAACACCCATGTATACCTTGAATAGTCATCCACAATCACAAGACAATAGAGATTTCCTCCCAAACTCTTGTATGTTGTTGGTCCAAATAAATCCATGTGTAGGAGTTCTAACACTCTTGTGGTTGACATGAAAGCTTTGGTTGGATGAGTGTTTGCAACTTGCTTGCCGGCTTGACATGCACTACAAAGCTTGTCCTTCTCAAACTTCACATCCTTCAACCCTCTCACCAAATCATTCTTCATAAGCTTCTTGAGTGAGCTCATCCCAACATGAGCAAGTCTTCTATGCCATAGCCACCCAAGTGTTGTTTTGGTGAATAGGCAAGTCTTCAAGTTTGCATCTTCGGAGGTGAAGTCAACTAGATATAGGTTGTTGTATCTAAATCCATTGAATATCACTTGATTGTCATCTACCTTGGATACAACAACCTCCTTCTCGGTGAATAAGCATTGGAAGCCAAGATCACACAATTGTCCAATGGATAGCAAGTTGAAGCTCAATGAAGCAACATAGAGCACATTTGAGATGGAATGATAATTTGATATTGCCACTTTGCCCAATCCTTTAACCTTGCCCTTTGAATTATCTCCAAATGTTATTTTCTCTTGTCCATCTACCTCTTCATCTAGTGAGGTGAACATACGAGGATCACCGGTCATATGTTGAGTGCAACCACTATCAATAACCCAATGACTTCCACCGGTCTTGTAGTTCACCTACACACATGAGATTCAAACTTTAGGAATCCAAACTTATTGAGGACCCTTCACCTTCTCAACAAGTGACTTAGCCACCCAAATCTTCTTAGGCCTACTCTTATTGGGGGGTCCTAAGAACATGACTTTCATCTTTCCACTAGAATCTTGTCTAAGCATGTAGTGAGCATTGAAAGCAAAGGGTCTAGCATGCTTGGGCAAGGGTTGTGGTGGTGGAGTTTGACACTCATGAGCAAAGTGGCCTTCTTGTCCACACTCAAAACATCTCTTTGGCTTTGGCTTTAGCTTTGATTATTGGTGTTGAGCTTGAGCCTTCTTCTTCTCTATACTTGCTATGTATCCAATGCCACTTCTATCCATCTTTATGACGGTATTCATGAGTAGCTCACTTTGGAGATGCTTGCCTCTAGCAAACTTGCTCAATCCCACCTTAAGATGCTCTTTCTCCATCTTGAGCTTCTTGTTCTCTTCCTTGAGAATATCATTGTTCTTCTCTTCCTTGAGTTTCTTGTTTTCTTCTTTGAGCTTCTCATTCTCAAGGATCAACTCTTTGTCATGATCAAGAGTTTCTAGCACAATGGTGTTGTGACTTTTCATCTCTTCAAGATCTTTCATGAGCTTCTCATTGTCACTCTTGAGCTTGACATACTCATCATAGTCATTGCACTCAACCACTTGCTTGCCTTTGCTACTAGATCCATGCTCAATGCTTTCATCAATTAAATCATCACATGAGGTAGCTATATTAATCTTAACAACATGGTTAGTAGCATCATGTGGCTCATTTGGTAAGAATTCTTGTGCAATAATAAGGGTATCATAATTGATCTTTAGAGTTGTATATTCATCTTTTAGCTTGTTGTGACTAGTGATAAGCTCATTGTGCACCCACTCAAGTTTATCATTTTTATCTTTAAGCTCTTTCTTAGAAGATTTGAGCTCCTTGAGTTTGGATGATATAGAATCATTTGTTTCTTTGAGCTCATCATTAGCCTTTTCTAATGTATCACACTTAGCTAAGAGTGAATCATTTTTAGCATCAAGTTTTTCATTTGTAGCTCTACTCTTTCTAATGATCTTAGTATATTTTCTTAGTATTTTGACAAGATCATCATATGTAGGTGAGTCATCATCATCGCTATTGCTATCATCATCACTAGCATGTTCATCATCACTACTATCATCACTCTTAGTTACCTTGCGTTCACCTTTGGCCATAAGGCATAGGTGTGTAGAGGATGATGGCGATGATGGCGGTGAAGATGCAAGATCAATAGAAATGGCGGCCACCTTTTCATCGTCACTATCATCATCGGATGATCCACTTGATGAATCAATGTCCGTGAGCCAATCACCGACAATATAGGCCTTGCCACTCTTCTTCTTCTTGTAGAAGTCCCTCTTTTTGCCATCTCTCTTCTTGTATGGCTTGTTCTTTTTCTTTTCATCTTCATCACTTGAATCATCTTTCTTGCCCTTGTTCTTGAACTTGTCTTTCTTGGGCTTTGTGCATTGATGAGCTAGGTGGCCAAGTTCGCCACAATTGTAGCAATCCATCTCGGAGATTGGCTTTCTTCTTGAGCTTATGAAGAACTTCTTCTTCTTGCCGTCAAACTTGATGCCACTCTTGTTTAGCCTTTTTAGCATCTTGGTGGTCTTCTTCACCATGAGAGCAATGCTTTCTTCATCATCTTCATCACTTGAGCTCTCATACTCAAGTTTTGCTTTGCCCTTATCTTGGCTAGCTTTGAATGCTATGTCCTTCTCTTTCTTCTTTGTAGAGGATGAGCCATCTTGTGGCGTGATGTGCATGTACATCTCATGAGCATTGATCTTTCCCAAGATTTGTGTCGGTGTAGCGGCGGAAAGATCACCTTGATGTAGTACGGTCACAATGTGCCCATATTTGTCAATGGGGAGGACACTCAAGATTTTTCTCACAACGTCGGATGGTGACATTTGAGTAAGTCCAAGCCCATTGACTTCCTCTACAAGAACATTTAAACGAGAATACATCTCATTAGCACTTTCTTTGGGAAACATCTCAAAAGAATTTAGCTTTTTAATTACAAGATGATAGCGTTCCTCACGCTCACTCTTGGTTCCCTCATGGAGCGCACAAACGTCCGACCATAGTGCATGGGCGTCTTTGTGGTTCCTTACACGATTGAACACATCTTTGCAAAGGCCTCTAAAGATGGTGTTGCGAGCCTTTGCATTCCATTTTTCATAATTCACTTCATCGCCTTGAAGTTGTGCGGCATTCTTAGGTGTTGGGAACCCTTGAGAGGCGGCTCTAAGAATTCCATAGTCTAGAGCTTCTAAGTACGCCTCTATGTGGATTTTCCAATATGGAAAATCATCTCCCTCAAAGATAGGAGGAGGTCCATCCCTGTGAGACATCTTGCTCTAAGCGATTAAGCTTAAAAACATGAGCACGAGGCTCTGATACCAATTGAAAGGATCAAGATGCCCAAGAGGGGGAGGGTGAATTGGGCTAATTCTAAATTCTCTTGCAATAATCAAATCCTACGGATAGCCCAATTAACCCCTTGTGCCTAGAAAAGTGTTTCTATCAAACTAATGCACAACGAACTAGCAACCTATGTTCCAAACTTACTCTAGCAAGCAATTCTATGATTGTAAAACAAGTATTGAATTGCTCAAAGTAAATACTCAAAGTAAGTGCTCAAAGTAAATAGAGAGAGAAAGGAACGCGGCGATGTTTTGCCGAGGTATCGGAGAGTCGCCACTCCCCACTAGTCCTCGTTGGAGCACCCGCGCAAGGGTGTAGCTCCCCCTTGATCCGTGCAAGGATCAAGTGCTCTCTACGGGTTGATTCTTCGACACTCCGTCGCGGCGAATCACCCAAAGCCGCTCACAACTTGAGTTGGGTCACCCACAAGCTCCGCCGGGTGATCACCAAACTTCCAATCACCACCAAGCCGTCTAGGTGATGGCGATCACCAAGAGTAACAAGCACGAACTCTCACTTGACCACGCGAAGCCTAATGAGAAGATGGATGCACACTTTGCTACTCTTGATTTGCTAGTGAGGCTACTCTCTTGGATTCTCAAATCACAAACACCTCACTAGGACCTTGCTCTTCTTGGCACTCACAAACGTGTTTCTCAGCTGTTGGAATGAGCAAAAGTCCCTCCACTCAAGAGTGGAGCTTCTATTTATAAGGCAGCCTAAAAAACGAACCGTTATGAGCTTCTGCGGGACGACCGGACGCTCTGATCGTTTTGACCGGACGCTCCGGTCAGTTCAACCCGCGCAACAGTTTTCATGTGATGACCGGACGCTGTCAGGGTCCGGTCAGCAATGACTAGACGTGTCCGGTCGCTCTTGGATGCTTACTGTACTCGACCGGACGCTGGATACATAGGGTCCGGTCAGTATCGACCGGACGCATCTGGTCGCACTTTCTCAAGTCTGGACCCTTACTGGAGTCGACCGGACGCTGGCCCTCAGCGTCCGGTCACTTGACCTTCCAGCGTCCGATCACACCAGACTTGATCTCCTCGGTCAAATGAACTGACCAGACCCTGCGGCCAGCGTCCGGTCGCACTGGAGCCAGCGTCCGGTCAGTCTTTGACCCTCCATTCACTTCTAACTCTCGAACATATGTGAATGAAGTTTGCTCCAAAGGATCTTAGGCATTCATAGGAGCTATCTAGAGCTAGTTTTAACAAGTGTGCACCACACCTAACTCACTAGACTCAACTAGGTCAAGCTACCCGTCCATACCCCCCTTAATAGTACGACCAAAGGAAAAACAAAGTCCTAAACTACTCTAAGTGTCTCTCCAACTTCAATTGGCACTTAGAACTAGTTATCCTTAACCTTGTCGTCCATCCTTTGAAAACCGAAACGATTTCCATCGTAGGGGCATGACAACCTCGATTGCCCAATCGATCTCCATTACCATGACCTAACTTAATTGCCTCTGCAAAACACATGTTAGTCATAGTAATCTTGTATTGACATTAATCACCGAAATCCAACTAGGGGCCTAGATGCTTTCATATGTGAACTGTGGTGTGCATTTTATCAAACACGCAAGCAACTATTGTCTCATTCTTACGCTACAAACAACAAAATATGCAGAACCATGATCTCATAGAACCAGCCCATAGCATAGTGCTTCATTGAATCATCAAAAACATAAATGGCTCACATCTATACTGTAGATGAACTCTGAATATTTGTGAAAAAAGAGCTCAAATTGGTTAGTACCTGGAGAGATAAGGCCATTGAAGAGTCGCTGAGCATGTATGGCGCAATTTGTGCGCTAAGCTGCCTTATCCAAAAAGATGAGGAGGGCCTCAAAATCATTAACAGATGCTGCTGCTTGTATACCTTTACCTACGCATAAGTTGTCGCTGCTGTAAGTAGGTATTCCTGCTCCTTCTTTGCAGCCTTTGTTTTGACCAATGTAGGACCAAGATTTGTGCCCCATGGGCTTCCCAGTTGCTGTTACGAAATTCATCAATTACTCTCAACAGTTTCGCATCCACTTGTAATCATGCTTGTTCCAACCTGAATGGAAAAATGGTAGGTCCATTCTAATTAATAGATATCCTCATGGCCACCCAATCAGGCTAGAAACACATGCTATAGGTTTTCATTCTTCATACGAAATTGTTCGCTGCTATAGAGTACACTGGAAAATTTGGTGGCAGACAAATTGTTTACCGACTTCTTTTGGAAGCTGTCAAAATTAAACAGGAACATAATACTTGGAGCTATGTGAACCGTGGTGTGCATTTTATCAAACACGCAAGCAACTATTGTCCCATTCTTACGCTACAAACAACAAAATATGCAGAACCATGATCTCAAAGAACCAGCCCATAGCATAGTGCTTCATTGAATCATCAAAAACATAAATGGCTCACATCTATACTGCAGATGAACTCTGAATATTTGTGAAAAAAGAGCTTGAATTGGTTAGTACCTGGAGAGATAAGGCCATTGAAGAGTCGCTGAGCATGTATGATGCAATTTGTGCGCTAAGCTGCCTTATCCAAAAATTAGAGAAGTTCAAGGTTTGGGTGCTCGGTTTCGCGCAGCAGGAAGGGAAGCGAAGGGGCCGGCGTACCTAGATACTCGTCGTCGGCGAAGAGCATGATGAAGAACAGGACGCCGATTAGGTTGCGCGGCGCCTGAACGCCGTCTGGCCATACAGACAAACCCTAGTTTTTTTGGGCACAGGAGAGCGCACGGAACCCATCTGAGGGGTCATTGAGGAGTCCTCGCGGAGGATGGGGGGAGGAAGGGAGCCGCTGGGCTCCAACCGCGCCAGCACGCCGCCTGCAGGCAACCACCAGCGTCACGCGCCTGCCACCGTCTCGGGAGGGAAGGGGAGAGGGGAGGAGGAGACGGATGAGGAGGAGGAGGAGGGAGGGAGGGAGGCTGCGGCGCGGCGCTGGCGCCCGGCGCCGTCGTCGTCGCCCCTATGGGCGTCGGAGAATGAGGGAGAAGAGAGGGAGGAGTTTTTTTCCCTTTTTTTACGGATGGACCGGTAGACATTGGAAGAGAAGGGAAGCTGAGCATATATTCGTTTGCCCAGATTCTGACAAGAAGCAAGAGTAGGTTGATTCTTGCGGAAGAGAGAGCGGGTAGAAGCTGTACAGTAAAAGCAGAAGCTGATTCGGTAGAATCTCATGGGAGCAACCTAAGCCATCGGATTGCAAGATCCAACGATCAAAAAAATTACGGCGACGTGGACGGCGCTTCTGTCGGAGGAGCAGGGCGGCCTTGTTTAGGTAAAAATCTCTCCGCCTCGTTCTTTCGCCCTGGTGGTTTCGGCTCGCTCCTCCAAATCTGTGACGCTCCACACCCTCGCGCTGCGTAGCTCCAAGACTTGGCCATCGTCCCACTCGAAGTGGGCCATGTCTCTCATAAACCACATTACGTCACGTCGAAGTGACACCTACCAGCAAATGGAATCATCTGCGCGCCTCGATGTCTCGCTCACACAGAGTCCGTCGCCCCGCTCCTGTGGAGTCCATGCAAGCAGAGTCTGCATCGGGGCTGTGCTCCCGCACGCCTTGGGGCCATGCTCGCCGTTGGCCCCTGGGACGACCGTCGTGGGTAGGGTTCCTGGCGGACCATGCGTCGCATGACACGCTACGCCTGGTGTACCTAGACTCGCTGGCGGCTCACGGCCATGTACGCGCACATCACATCGGGGCGCCGCCCACGTACGTGGTGCGCGCCTGCCTCGGCATGCCGCCGCATCAGTTGCCCCTGGCCGTCGACACCAGCAACGATGCTGCGTGGATCCCCTGCGCGGGCTGCCCCATCTTGTCCGCACCCTTCGACCCGGTGGTGTCCGTCTCGTACCGCCCCGTGCCCTGGGACTCGCCACTGTGCACGCAGGAGCCCAACACGGCGTGCCCGCTCGGTCCAGGCGATAATAGAAAACAGAGCAAAAACCACATACGAGATCGACTCGCATGCAAGTTAGGTTGATGACGCACATGCTTTCTTTACACGAGATCATCTCACGCACTGAGCGAGCGAGATCAGGTAGTCCACTGATGCCAGCCATGAAAGCCACAAGCCTACAATATGGCTTGCAAAATAGCGGTCTGCATGGCGAACCATCGTTGTCTGAACCTTCTTCTTCTCGAGGTCCAAGCGTCTAGCACGTACGGTTGTAACACCTCGGGTGTTTAAATACTAAAATATGCCATGTCATCATATGCATAGCACATCATTCATGTGGTAGTGAAAATTTTGATATGCATACACTAAAACAAGTTTACCTTTATGTGATATGTGTTGAATTGTATTGTTTGAATCAAGTTCAATGTTTGTTTGGATTTTGAATTTTTAAGAAAACCCTGATTTTTAGTATTTGAATCCTACCCTGAAAACCCATTTCAAAATCTAAGCACATTTTGGGGTTGAGCCTAAAAGAAAAAGTGTAGAGCTTGTCAAGTTATACAAAGTTTGTTTTTGGAGTTTTCAAAGTTGTTATGAAAAATTTGAAGTAATTTGAAAAGGCGTAATTCCTTAAATGTCCCCTATTTGAATTCAAAAGTTCATTTCAAAATGTAGACCAAATTATGGGGTGGTTATAAAAGCAAAGTTGTAGAACTTTGGATTTTGAGCAACTTTTATTTTTGGAGATTTTTGAGTTGTTATACAAATTTGGGAGTAATTTGAATTTTAAAACGGATGGCAATTCTGTAATTATGTGGAACAGTGTCACGACCACCGCCCCACCACCGGCGTCCTTCTCTGGTCTTCTAGACGTGCCTGTGGCCGCTCTTGGCTTCGCGCTGGCGCGGAAAAGGCCACTGCGTGTCGCCTCCTTGCTCTCTTGGCCGCTCTATAAAGCTCAGACGCCGTCGCCGTTCTTCCTTTTGTTGCTCTGTTTTTCCCGTCGCCCTTGCTCAACTCCGGCGAGCCCTCGTCGTCGAACCAGCGTCTGTGCCGTTTTTTCCCGTCGCCCTTGCTCAACTCCAACAAGCCCTCGTCGTTGAACCAGCGTCTGTGCCGTCGTAGCCAAGCGCTCAGTAGCTTCGCCTACTCCTTGCGCGCCTAGCCATCCAACTGTGGTCGCCTGATTTCGTCGGGGACCCGCGGTGCGAACCCTTCTTCCTCGCGGCCGGCAATCTCTTTGTCGTGCTTGCGCCGTCGTGTCCAGCGCTCTCCGGTGAGCCTTTGATCTTTCTCAGTGCACCTCTAGCTCCGCCTTGTTCCCTAGATGCTCTATGATCGGTTGATTTCTCATTTTGTCCATCACAATCGCCTGAGCACCGCCGTCGCCGAAGTTTGCTCCACCGTGGCCGCTGTGAACGTTGACCCGCATCACCATTACTTCTCTGGTCTCGCTCTTTGCTCCAACGTGTTCATGGTGAGCTGCTGAACCTTCCCGTGCCTTTTGTTTACACTCTACCGGCCTTGTTTCGCCGGTGTGGCGTCGCCGAGCCGCGTCCGCCATGGCCGACGTCAAGCTCGTAACTCGCTATAATTGCTCAAGCTAGTGCCTTCAAGCGGTGCGGGGTAGTGTGGGGAGTGTTTTGGTACTTTGGTCGTCGCCGTTGGTCTCACCGTCAGTGAGTTTTTGTCGGTCAGTGCCGTCGCCGTCGTGGTCAAAGTTGGAGGTCGGGGATGACATGTGGGGTCACCCTGTCAGCGACTGTGTAGTTGAAAAATGAATTTTCTCCTTTTCTGAAATGTTTGAATAGTGTTGTAATTTGTTATTTTTGTGTAGATTTATTTAGAGTTCCAAAAATTATGAAAATTTTTGTGTGACCTCTCTATGATGTATATTATTTAAGAAAAATATGAAATATTGTTTTTCAGTAATTTTTGAATGTGATGAAAATTGCTCAATTAATTACTAAATGAGTTTCCATGATTTTTCTAGGCTTAATTAATTATCCAAAAATTATAAAATTTGTTTTGCCACTTACTTATCATGTAATGAACATTTACAAAAATTTTGAGCTCAATTAGAATAAGTTGATTTATTTCCTAATTTTCAATTAAATAATTAATTCATAAAAGCAAATAGTAATATTTAATGATTTCGGTTTTGTTTGAAATTTTGGATTGAGTGATGACCTTGGGTCATTAGTTGATAATGATCTTTGGCAATTGATGTATGTGTTACAAAAAAGATTTAGTTCGTTTGACTTACAACTATACCGCGAAGGAAAGTTGTATTCGAATTGTTAATTTTGCATCCATCATCACGCATCATGTTTCGTATCCCGCATCATGTTAAACATGGCATTGTTACTACGTGTAGTGAATGAAGGTGAACACGTGGTAGTTAATCAAGTTGCGGAGGAGGTTAATCCGTCTATTGAGGTCGGATTTGATACTTGTGGAACGTCGCAGGAACCTAACTTTTCCGTCAACAAAGGCAAGCCCCGGATGCATTTAACCCTACCTTGTGTTTTACAAATTTTATCGCTTTTGCTTTTCTATACTGCATTAAGTGATTAGGAGTCAAGTGGAAACCTAATTGGTCATTACCAACCTTGTTTTTCTATATCCACCTTGTTACCAGTTGAATTCGTAAATGCCTAGTTATGCTTAGTCATGCTTAGCCAGGTGATTACCTGTCACCTGCGAGTTTTAAATGGACCTTTGGTTATGTTTGGTTACTTATGTTCTCATGAAATATGAGCATGTGGAGTAATAAATCTATACCGGGCAGACTCGGTGTGTGAGAGCCACAAGACATGGAGGTCTTGTGAGTGGCTTCTTTCCGCCAGTGTCAATTGAGGTCCGTCCGTTGTTGAACTGTGTGAGATGAGACTTTGTAGTACTAACCACATACTCCGGTAAGCCTTAGCTTGGCTATTCTATTATGAGAATGGCAACTTGCGCACTGGGAGTGGAGAGATGGCGGGAATAGCGTGTACCCACGTTGCCAAGAGCTAGAATGGTGGAGTACTGTATTCTCGGGTGGTGCGGACCCGTTCTTGTTTTAGAAGATCCGAGGGTAGTTTGATATATGTAAGTCGGGGACCTACATATGTCGTGTGGTTTGGAATCCCTAGCTGAGTTTATAATCAGTTCGAATTATCGTTGCTCCTCGGTTATGGAGACTCAACTCTCTGTTCATCATCGTAGTTTAATAACTGGAACTTGATTAAGGTTTGAGAAAGAGATTGATATGAAGTTCATGATCTCATTACGGATCATGGCAGATTCATATGTGGTACTTATAAAGTTTTACATGTTGAGATAAAGAATTTTGTTAAAGTGCTTTTACGCAAAAGAACTTTGATTATTGCTAAAGCCATACCTTGAATCCCTGAGCCTACATTCCTGAGTCTTCTCAGTTTTATTTCGGTTAAGTCTTGTTGAGTACTTTTGTACTCAGGGTTCGTTGACCCTTGTTGTAGGTGAGCCTCATGAGCAGGTCTGTTTTGGACCTTGCTGCATGACTGTTGTTCAGGTCGATGACGATAAGTGAATGTGTGATCCTTGGGCAGGATGCTTATTTTGTGTGTTATGTTTATGTTAATTATGCCACTCCACTACTACTATGGTTTGTAATAATTATCGAACTTAGTTTGTAAGGTTTGAAACAACTGGTTTGTAAACTAAGTTATCGTAAGACTTCCGCTATTTTACTCTGATGTATATATTTGAATAAATGTTATAATACTGCAATGACTCTGTAATGTGATCCTGCTCAGAAATCGTGGATGATTCGGGGTTCCCCAAGGACACCCGATAGACTTCTTAAGTTACTAGGAACATATGCATAGTCGTCAAAGGTCGTTGGACAGTGACAAGTGCATGTGGGTCCTATAATTTAGGAGGTTCTGCCACAGAATGGTATCAGAGAGATCGTTACAAAGTCTTTGTTGTATTGTTTTACAAAAACTTCAAAATGATTTGGGACAAATAAATATAACTTGTTAATTTGGTCCAAATTGCTTCTGGCTTATCTTATTTCATTCTCACCATTCCTTAATTGATTAAAAAGGCTTTGTGTGGTGGAGTAGCAATCTTATTATGCCATATATAAAAATAACTGATGTTATGTACCTTATAGCTTTGATGTTTTTGTTCGTAAGAACGATTCATGCATCATGATTAATTCACTTGTTACTTCCTTCACCCTGAGTCTAGGTTGGGTAGTGAGTTTGGGTTGAGTTATGTAATCCATCCTGGCTACTCTTTAGATTTTGATCAGATTGTCTTAATTGGATTAATCTTGCTTCCTACAGTATGGCTCGCACCAAGGTAATGCCCCATAAGTCTGTTGGGCCTAAAGGAGTTCCTCATCACCAGCTTGCCCCTAGAAATGACGGTGCTAGCAGTAGCAGCTCTAGGCCTGATCCCCAGGCAGAGATATAGAGGCTTTCAATAGAGTTAGCACAGGCTACTAGGGATAGGGCCTTGGATGCCATCCGTGTGGGCAAGTTAAAAGATCAATTGAAGTGTCGCACCACCGCTCATAAGAACTACGAGCGTATGTTAGTTCGTATGGTGGAAGGTAGAAATGAGGCTTGGCATAGGGAAGATGTAGCTAGAGCTAGAATGCATGAGCTAGAATTTTATGTAGAAGATTTAGAAGAACATAATACTACTTTGCATAAAGAAGTCCATAGGCTGAGCAACCTCCTGGATCCAAATCATGAACCTCAAGCTGATGCAATGGACCCTGGTGTCATCATTGCTGATGATGATGAACTTGAAGAGGAGGAAGAAGAAGAAGATCCAGAAGAATTAGTGATGGTTGATGAAAGTGGTAATGAAGGCAGAAATGTTTCTGAAATGGATACCGATCACGAAGTTTGACGTGGTCGAGGAGAAGAGTAGAATTGTAAATAGTGAGATCTGGTTAAGTGTAGTAGTCTTGTGTAGGTGTGGACTTGTACTTAAATAAGTAAACTAGTGTAATGTGTTGTAGTAAGCTTGTTATCTTTTAATAAAAGCTTATGAGTAAAGTTTGGTTTGTTATGAACAGATGCCTCGTACTCGTGCTTTGGATGTTCCTGGCTCTTCACAGGAAGAGGGTGGTGTTCCTGAGCCACCACCAGTTCCACCGACTTTAGCTGATGCTATAGTAGCACTGGTCCATGTGACTGTTGAAAATGCTCGATTGCTTCGAGAAATAGCTCAGAGTAATCAGAATATGGTGCATAATCAGAATATGGTGCAAGGAAACCATGGCCACAATCATAACAGGCAGGAGGCTACGCATGTTGATTTTACAGATACAAGACTACTAGTGTTCACTAAGGCAGATGAACCACTAGAGGCTGATGATTGGCTTCAGACCATGGAGCAGAAATTTGATCTTATACCATGCACAGAGATGCAGAAACCTATGTTTGCTGCCCAGCAACTTAGAGGTGCAGCAGGTGCCTGGTGATCAAATCTAGTGGCTATGCAGCCAGCTGGCATTCCAATAACTTGGGCTGAGTTCCGTACTACCTTCAGAGCTCATTATATTCCAGAAGGGGTGATGGCCATGAAGTTGGATGAGTTCCTTGCTTTGAGGCAAGGGGATCAAACGGTTATGCAATATGTGGGTAGATTCAATCACCTGTCATAGTATGCATCTGAACATGTCAATACAGATGCCAAGAAAAAGAAATGATTCATGAGAGGACTGAATACCAAATTATAGACAATGATGACTGCATGTGCCAATGTTACTTATCATGAGGCAGTGAATATTGCAATTGCTTCTGAGGAAAAGTATCGGTAGCATAAGGAGATCAAGAAAAAGAAGAGTGTGCCATCTGGATCTTTTGGTGAAAATCAAAAGAGGCAAAAGATAATCTATCATCCAGTCAACCATTATCGTCCTCCTTATTGTCCACCGCAATTCCAAGCCAGGCAACAGTCAAATGTCCGTCCTGCTATAACCTACCCAAATTCACAACAGACCAATGCTCCTGGTGGCAATGCTCCAACATCCTAGGGTCACAATTATCCATGTTACAATTGTGGAAGGACCGGTCATTTCTCTAGGGAATGTCCGTATCCCAAGCAGGTTAATCAAAATTATCAAAAGGCCCCTGTCAATCAACAACAAGGTCAAGCACAGAACAAGAACCACAATCAGAATGCTCAGAAGGGCAAAGATGAAAGGAAGACATGACGGGTGTTCTATATTCAAGCTGGAGAAATTTCGAAAGGGGAGCCAATGATGATGGGTATGTTTCCTATCACCGATCACCCTGCTATTATGCTTTTTGATTCTGGTGCATCTCATTCATTCATCAATAGAACCTTTGTCGTAAAGCATGCAATTCCAATTAGGGAAACAAAGGAAAATTTCTTTATACAGTCGCTCGGGGGACGTCTGTGTACTAAGGAAATGGTATACCAGGTACCCATAAACCTGGGTGGGCATATTTTTTCCACTACCATGATTATTCTCAAGGATCAAGATATAGATGTGATCTTGGGAATGAATTGGATGTATCAGCATAAGGCTGTTATAGATGCTTTGAATAGGACATTAAGGGTGAGTTTGCCTGATAGTAATTCTCAGCTTCTTATCCAACTTCCAACCTTAAGGAGATCAGTGGAAAGAAGTTTGTGCAACTTTTGTCAAGGAGATTAGGGATATCCTCGGTAGTTTGTGAATTCCCTGATGTTTTTCCTGAGGATTTACCCGGTCTACCACCAGATAGGATGTTCAGTTTAACATAGAGTTAAAGCCTAGAATAGCTCCGATCTCTCGGAGAGCTTATAGGATGCCTCCCAAGGAATTAGTCAGAGTTGAAGACTCAGTTGCAAGGGTTGATTGAGAAAGGATTTATTCAACCTAGTTCATCACCTTGGGGATGCCCTGCAATTTTTGTGAAAAAGAAAGATGAGACCCTGAGGTTATGTGTTGACTATCGACCGTTGAATGAAGTGACCATTAAGAATAAGTATCCCTTACCTCGAATAGACTTGCTTTTTGATCAACTGGCCGGAGCCAAAGTTTTCTCCAAGATTGATTTAAGGTCAGGCTATCACCAAATCAAGATTAAGCCTGAAGATATTCCCAAAACGGCATTTACCACAAGATATGGATTATATGAATACTTGGTAATGTCTTTTGGTTTAACAAATGCCCCAGCTCATTTCATGTATCTGATGAATTCAGTGTTCATGCCTGAGCTAGACAAGTTTGTGGTGGTGTTTATTGATGATATCCTAGTTTATTCCAAGAACAAGAAGGAACACGCGGAACATCTCAGAATTGTCCTGACCCGCTTAAGAGAACATCAACTATATGCCAAGTTCAGTAAGTGTGACTTCTGGCTTAAGCAAGTACAGTTTCTTGGACATGTCTTATCAGCTGAAGGAGTTGCTATAGACCCGAGCAAAGTTAAGGATGTGCTTGATTGGAAATCGCCAACCACTGTTCATCAAGTTCGGAGTTTTCTGGGAATGGCGGGGTATTACCGTCGTTTTATTCCAGATTTCTCTAGAGTATCCAAGTCCATAACGAGGTTGTTGAAGAACCAAGTCAAGTTTGTCTGGTCATCTGAGTGTGAAGAAGCTTTCCAGACTTTGAAGAGACTGTTAACCACTGCACCAGTATTAGCACAACCTGATATCGAGAAGTCATTTGACATTTATTGTGATGCTTCTGGTATTGGTATTGGATGTGTATTGATGCAAGAAGGCCGAGTTATTGCCTATGCTTCCAGACAACTTAAGCAACATGAAGAGCACTATCCCACTCATGATCTAGAGTTAGCAGCAGTTGTCCATGCTCTAAAGATTTGGCGGCATTACCTGCTTGGTAATACGTGCCATATTTATACAGATCATAAGAGTTTAAAGTATATCTTTACTCAATCGGATTTGAACATGCGACAGAGAAGGTGGTTAGAATTGATTAAAGATTATGACTTGGAAGTACATTACCATCCTGGTAAAGCAAATGTAGTTGCAGATGCCCTCAGTCGAAAGAGTCATTGCAATTGTCTGACAGTAAGAACAATGGGTTTGACTTTATGCCAAGAGATGGAAAAGTTGAGTATAGGGGTAATTCAAGAAGGTAGTTTGACCAATATAACTGTTGAAGCCACTATTCGAGACCAGATTATTGCTGCTCAGAAAGAAAACAAGGGTATAGCCCATATCAAAGAAAGAATCAAGAATGGGAAAGCGGAATGCTTCAAAGTAGATGATGAAGGTGTGTTATGGTTCAAGAATCGCTTAGTGGTACCCAAAGGTTCCTGAGTTGCGACAGTCAATTCTTGAAGAGGCACATGCTACTAGGTTATCTATTCATTCGGGAAGTAATAAGATGTACCATGACTTGAAACAAAGATTTTGGTGGACCAAAATGAAGATAGAAATTGCCCGGTATATAGCCAAGTGTGATACCTTGTCAAAAGGTGAAAGCTATACATTTGAGGTCTGCTGGAGAGTTACAGCCATTACCTATTCCAGCTTGGAAGTGGGAGGATATTAGTATGGACTTTATTATTGGTCTACCCAAGACATCAAAAGGTTCTGATTCAATATGGGTTATTGTAGATCGACTAACCTAAGTCAGCACATTTTCTTCTGGTCAGAGTACATATCCCACTATCCGATATGCTAAGATGTATCTAGACAGAATTGTGAGTTTACATGGGGTACCAAAGACCATAGTGTCAGATCGGGGTACACAGTTTGTCTCCATCTTTTGGAAACACTTGCATGCTTCGTTAGGTACCAAACTCCTGTATAGTACAGCTTATCATCCCCAGACTGATGGTCAGACTAAAAGGGTCAATCAAGTACTTGAAGATATGTTAAGATATTGTGTTCTTAACTATTCCAAGAAGTGGGATGAATATTTGCCTTTGGCTGAGTTTCTCATACAATAATAGTTATCAGGAGAGCATTAGAATGGCTCCATTTGAAGCACTCTATGGTCGTAGATGCAGAACATCACTGAGTTGGTCTGAGCCCGGGGAAAGAAGATTCTTTGGAGTTGATCTTATGAAAGAAACAGAAGACAAGGTTAGGCAAATACAAAGTAATTTGAAGATAGCTCAGTCCCGACAAAAGAGTTATGCAGATAAACGACGTAGACCATTAGGTGTTTAACAAGGGAGATTTTGTATATCTGAAGGTATCACCAATGAAGGGAGTTACCCGTTTTGGTGTAAAAGGCAAGTTGGCACCTCGATATATTGGACCATTTCAAATTTTAGAGAGGTATGGAAAAGTGGCGTATCGCTTGAAAGTTACCAGAACATCTTTCAGCTGTGCATGATGTGTTCCATGTTTCTCAATTGAAGAAGTGTCTTCGAGTGCCTGAGCAGAATGTTGAGGTTGAAGGAGTGGAACTTGAACCTGATTTGACCTATTCTGAATATCCTATCCGAGTTCTGGATCAGAAAGATCGTGTCACACGAAGAAGGACAATCAAGTTTCTACAAGATACAATGGAATCAACATTCCGAAGAAGAAGCTACTTGGGAATCCGAAGATTACTTGCTAGAAAAATTTCCAGAGTTTCTTGCGTCAATATAGAGTAATGTTAGTTGAGCTCGGTTGTTACAAGTTGTGTTTGTAAAGAGACCTCGGCTGTTTTATGGACAGATTTTGTATGTGTTCTCATGACATATTTCCTTTTCTATTATTTACCCTATGGCTTTGAATCTCGGGGTGAGATTTCTTTTAGGGGGAAGGATTGTAACACCTTGGGTGTTTAAATACTAAAATATGCCATGTCATCATATGCATAGCACATCATTCATGTGGTAGTGAAAATTTTAATATGCATACACTAAAACAAGTTTACCTTTATGTGATATGTGTTGAATTGTATTGTTTGAATCAAGTTCAAAGTTTGTTTGGATTTTGAATTTTTAAGAAAACACTGATTTTTAGTATTTGAATCCGACCCTAAAAACCCATTACAAAATCTAAGCACATTTTGGGGTTGAGCCTAAAAGCAAAAGTGTAGAGCTTGTCAAGTTATACAAAATTTGTTTTTGGAGTTTTCAAAGTTGTTATGAAAAATTTGAAGTAATTTGAAAAGGCGTAATTCCTTAAATGTCCCCTATTTGAATTCAAAAGTTCATTTCAAAATGTAGACCGAATTAGGGGGTGGTTATAAAAGCAAAGTTGTAGAACTTTGGATTTTGAGCAACTTTTATTTTTGGAGATTTTTGAGTTGTTATACAAATTTGGGAGTAATTTGAATTTTAAAACGGATGGCAATTCTGTAATTATGTGGAACAGTGTCACGACCACCGCCCCACCACCGGCATCCTTCTCCGGTCTTCCAGACACGCCTGTGGCTGCTCTTGGCTTCGCGCTGGCGCGGAAAAGGCCACTGTGTGTCGCCTCCTTGCTCTCTTGGCCGCTCTATAAAGCTCAGACGCCGTCGTCGTTCTTCCTTTCGTTGCTCTGTTTTTTCCGTCGCCCTTGCTCAACTCCGGCGAGCCCTCGTCGTCGAACCAGCGTCTGCACCGTCACAGCCAAGCACTCAATAGCTTCGCCTACTCCTTGCGCGCCTAGCCATCCAACTGTGGTCGCCTGATTTCGCCGAGAACCCACGGTGCGAACCCTTCTTCCTCGCGGCCAGCAATCTCTCCATCGTGCTTGCGTCGTCGTGGCCAGCGCTCTCCGGTGAGCCTTTGATCTTGCTCAGTGCACCTCTAGCTCCGCCTTGTTCCCTAGATGCTCTATGACCGGTTGATTTCTCATTTTGTCCATCACAGTCGCCTGAGCACCGCCGTCGCCGAAGTTTGCTCCACCGTGGCCGCTGTGAACGTCGACCCGCGTCACCGTTGCTTCTCCGGTCTCGCTCTTTGCTCCAACGTGTTCGTGGTGAGCTGCTGAACCTTTCCGTGGCTTTTGTTTACACTCTACCGGCCTTGTTTTGCCGGTGTGGCGTCGCCGAGCCGCCGCGTCCGCCATGGCCGACGTCAACTCGTAACTCGCTATAATTGCTCAAGCTAGTGCCTTCAAGCGGTGCGGGGTAGTGTGGGTAGTGTTTTGGTACTTTGGTCGTCGCTGTTGGTCTCACCGTCGGCGAGTTTTCATCGGTCAGCGCCGTCGCCGTCGTGGTCAAAGCTGGAGGTCGGGGATGACATGTGGGGTCACCCTGTCAGCGACTGTGTAGTTGAAAAATGAATTTTCTCCTTTTCTAAAATGTTTGAATAGTGTTGTAATTTGTTATTTTTGTGTAGATTTATTTAGAGTTCCAAAAATTATGAAAATTTTTGTGTGACCTCTCTGTGATGTATATTATTTAAGAAAAATATGAAATATTGTTTTTCAGTACTTTTTGAATGTGATAAAAATTTCTCAATTAATTACTAAATGAGTTTCCATGATTTTTCTAGGCTTAATTAATTATCCAAAAATTATGAAATTTGTTTTGCCACTTACTTATCATGTAATGAACATTTACAAAAATTTTGAGCTCAATTAGAATAAGTTGATTTATTTCCTAATTTTCAATTAAATAATTAATTCATAAAAGCAAATAGTAATCTTTAATAATTTAGGTTTTGTTTGAAATTTTGGATTGAGTGATGACCTTGGGTCATTAGTTGATAACCATCTTTGCCAATTGATGTATGTGTTACGAAAAAGATTTAGTTCGTTTGACTTACAACTGTACCGCGAAGGAAAGTTGTATTCGAATTGTTAATTTTGCATCCATCATCACGCATCATGTTTCGTATCCCGCATCATGTTAAACATGGCATTGTTACTACGTGTAGTGAATGAAGGTGAACACGTGGTAGTTAATCAAGTTGCGGAGGAGGTTAATCCGTCTGTTGAGGTCGGATTTGATACTTGTGGAATGTCGCAGGAACCTAACTTTTCCGTCAACGAAGGTAAGCCCCGGATGCATTTAACCATACCTTGTGTTTTACAAATTTTATCGCTTTTGCTTTTCTATACTGCATTAAGTGATTAGGAGTCAAGTGGAAACCTAATTGGTGCATTACCAACCTTGTTTTTTTCCATATCCACCTTGTTACTAGTTGAATTCGTAAATGCCTAGTTATGCTTAGTCATGCTTAGCCAGGTGATTACCTGTCACCTGCGAGTTTTAAATGGACTTTTGGTTACGTTTGGTTACTTATGTTCTCATGAAATATGAGCACGTGGAAGTAATAAATCTAGACCGGGTGGACTCGGTGTGTGAGAGCCACAAGACATGGAGGTCTTGTGAGCGGCTTCTTTCCGCTTGTGTCAATTAAGGTCCCGTCCGTTGTTGAACTGTGTGAGATGAGACTTTGTAGTACTAACCACATACTTCGGTAAGCCTTAACTCGGCTATTCTATTATAAGAATGGCTACTCGCGCACTGGGAGTGGAGAGATGGCGGGAATAGCGTGTACCCACGTGGCCAAGGGCTGGAATGGTGGAGTACTGTATTCTCGGGTGGCGCGGACCCGTTCTTGTTTTAGAAGATCCGAGGGTAGGTTGATATATGTAAGTCGGGGACCTGCATATGTCGTGTGGTCTGGAATCCCCAGCTGGGTTTATAATCGGTTCGAATCGTCGTTGCTCCTCAGTTATGGAGACTCAACTCTCTGTTCATCATTGTAGTTTAATAACTGGAACTTGATTAAGGTTTGAGAAAGAGATTGATATGAAGTTCATGATCTCATTACGGATCATGGCAGATTCATATGTGGTACTTATAAAGTTTTACATGTTGAGATAAAGAATTTTGTTAAAGAGCTTTTACGCAAAAGAACTTTGATTATTGCTAAAGCCATACCTTGAATCCCTGAGCCTGCATTCCTGAGTCTTCTCAGTTTTATTTTGGTTAAGTCTTGTTGAGTACTTTTGTACTCAGGGTTCGTTGACCCTGGTTGCAGGTGAGCCTCATGAGCAGGTCTGTTTTGGACCTTGCTGCATTACTGTTCTTCAGGTCGATGACGATAAGTGAATGTGTGATCCTTGGGCAGGATGCTTATTTTGTGTGTTATGTTTATGTTAATTATGCCACTCTACTACTACTATGGTTTGTAATAATTATCGAACTTAGTTTGTAAGGTTTGAAACAACTGGTTTGTAAACTAAGTTATCGTAAGACTTCCGCTATTTTACTCTGATATATATATTTGAATAAATGTTGTAATACTGCAATAACTCTGTAATGTGATCCTGCTCGGAAATCGTGGATGATTCGGGGTTCCCCGAGGACACCCGACAGACTTCTTAAGTTACCAAGAACATATGCATAGTCGTCAAAGGTCGTTGGACAGTGACAAATGCATGTGGATCCTATAATTTAGGAGATTCTGCCACAACGGTGCCACCTGCTGTTGCTGGCCAGCGCCATCCATCGTCGCAAAGAAGGCTTGGCGTCGCTGGCCACCTGTTGAAGGCGCCTCTCTTGCAGACGGTGGTGAACTGCACCTCGCGTGGTTTTCCACCTTGCTGGCATGTGCATCTAGGTAATGTGTTCGATGAAATCTCCCTAAGCTAACGTACTCATGCAACTAAATCCGAGATTGTGAAATGTTTCATTTGACACTTTAGAATCCCACCAAGTATGAATTAAGACAACATAAGCATACGTACAAAAACATGGCATGCAACTATAGGTGTCGAAAAGATTCGTCACCCGGTGCAACACACGAGTAATTAATGACTCCCGTGCAACGCACGGGCATATATCTAGTTTAATTATAAAAATCATATTTTAGCATTTTCAATTTTAAAACTGTTTGATTTATTCTTTTAAGACGTTTTAATAAGATTTTAATTGACGTAATACCACATGGACCGTCTTACATAGCGTCATATATCACATACAAGAAAGATAAACTGAACATTCACGACAGAAAGGTGGAATAAACTTCAAAAAAAAGTTAAAGAATATAATCTTTAAAAAAAAATCTATTTTTTTTTAAAAAAACATGCATTTAAAAAACTAAAATTTAATTTAACTTTTCAAAAATTATAGATAATTTATTTTAACTCAAAAAATATGGTACCAGTTTTATATTATTCTCTAAAGTTATGACTCTATTTATTTCTTAGAATTATTTTAATTTTATATGTTCTTCTAAAATCTAAAACTAGACTTAATATTATACAGAAGGTGCAGGCTAAGACAAATTCTTGCAGACCAAAGCGTGAATCAATGTTGCAAGTTTCAGTCTTTCATCGAGTAAAAAGCAGGAAGAGGGACCCTCATTGGTAGGACTTGAGTATATCAAAAACATTGAAAGCTTCTGGCTATAAAGTGGCTTCAGCTGCATTTAGGCTCTGTTTGGAACACATGAATTTCATAGGAATTACGCAGAAATTTCATAGGAATCAGTTTATTTTCACAGAAAAAATAGGAAAAAAAAATTCACATTCCAAACAGGGCATTAATGAGAAAGGACGGTGGTAGAGAAGTTGAAGGCTATATCCCCACAAGTGGATCAAGTGGCCTGGGCACTATCCGCAGGGGAACAATTCAGCGTTCTTTTTGTTGCCGACGGTATATGAATTTGAATTTTTTAATATAGTATGGATATTAAATATCTTGATTCGGATATGATTTTATAAATCAAATGGTCGGTAACAAAAATATCAATACCATTTACACCTTTACATATGGCAGTGTGTAGAACGATGATGCGAGGCGTGATGGCAGTTGTGCACGCGCGTGAGGCCGATGTGGTGGCTGAGAGCAGGATTCCCTCCAATCCGCACGATGGCGAGAGCGGGGATGAGGAATTTCTCTAAACCTGAAAAGCAATTATTTACTTTGGCAATTTTTAATGTGGAGTTTCATGACATTATTTTTAAGAATACAAAATGCATGAAGTATGGATCAATCACTCTCGATATATACTTTTTTTCTTTTATTTCATAGATATTTAATTTTGACTCATCTAGAAACCGAACCAAGAGAGCTACGCCTATATGAAACCCATTGCTTCTCTTTTTTAAAAAAGAGAAAAATTCATCACCGATCCTCAAACGGGGTGTCATCTAGGTCGTCGTATTCTCAAAATGCTATTTTTAGTCCTTATAAACTTTGTTCGGGTCTCATCTAGGTTTAACTTACTCATTATGCTAATGTGGCGTAGCGTGCGCTCGCTCGGCCGCCGCCGGTGCCGGACCTGGCGTCGCTGGTGGCGCCGGCGGTGCGCACCCGCTGCAGTGCCGCGCCCTCGAGCTCTGCCTCTCCGTTGCCCTCGACAGGCAGCCGGCAGCGGCGCATGCGGCGGGGCCATCCGGTGTCGAACGCGCTCATGCGCGCCTTTCATCTCCGAGAACCTCAAGTTGCTCGCGCCCTTCGTCGCCGACACCGTGCATCGGATTCTAGAGGAGAGCGTGCTGCTGCCGTCGTTGTCGTCGGGCGAGGTGGAGGTGGATGTCGCGGAGGCGGAGTGGTACCAGCGGCTGTCGAAGGAGGCCATCGCCGTCGCCACGTTCGGCCGCAACTACGACGAGGGCAGCGCCGTGTTCCAGATGTTGGCCGAGCACGCCAGCTACGCCACCGAGCGGCCATCCAGGTTCTTCTCCTCAACAGCAGCTGCGCGGGTATGGCGTGCGGGTCGTCCAGCGCGGCCACCGCGGAGACGCTGCCTGCCCGCCTCCTCGCGCGGCCGGCTCCCTGTCCGGCTGTCCCTGTTGACCTCGTGCGTGCTCCGCCTTCGTCCCTGCTTCTCACGTCTCTGCCTTTTGTCGTCTCCATTTGTTTAGTTGGACAATGGATGCTGATTGATATGCATACGCACATGATCCAAAGCCTAGCCGCAACGGAAAACGTACTGCCTCTCATCTTCTTCTCAGCAGCTGCGACGACGACATAGGTGGAGAAGTTTCACTTGGCCTTGACGACTTCTACATGTTGATGCAGGTGCCGTCGTTGCCGCCGCCGTTGATCGACACCGGCTGCTTTTTGGCATCGCGGATCGCGCCCTCGCTGGCCGGGGCCGCGCCCACCGGTGGCCGCTGCGCCCGCACCCTCGCCGACCGGGGCCGGGGCCGGGGCCGCGCCGGTGCCCTCGCCGGCCGGGGCCGCGCGCGCCCGCCCAACCGCGAGCTCCGGCGTTTCCTGCGCACGCGAGCCGGACGAAGAAGAAAAACGTGTTTGTTATTCCCCTGACGCATGGATCCCACATGTTAGATGCACACTCAGCATGCCAGGTCAGCGTGCAGAGCGGGTTAGGACCCGTTTGGACTTGGTTGATACCTGAAGCCAAATTCATGGAGTCAAAAATAACATTTTAATAGTAGAGGGACCTAAGTAACACCTCGTGCCAAGTTAAGGGACCGGCCATGAATTTTTCTCTTATAAAAACATTGTCATTGTCATAAGAATGTTTATGCGTGGCAAGTGGCAACTTATTAAATATAGATAAAACTCTAATGAAATTTGTAGAGATACTAGGCTTAGCATAGCACATGTACGGTTCTGCCGCTGTGGGAAGCATAATACGAAGTCTAACAAACTCCTGCTCAAAATAGATCCTTGGCATAATGAATAGAATATCTGCGCGACAGGTCATCGATGGACCTATAGATCCTTTTACTGTTAAAAATGTAGATCAAATTGTGCAGCAGCTATGTTTCAATGCTTTTGCAATTACTGATTGATGTTGTAAAGATCAAATTGTGCAGCAGCTATGTTTCAATGCTTTTGCAATTACTGATTGATGTTCATACTTCATATACAGAAACCAATTGGTTTTCCTATACCACCAACACAATGGCTGGATTCTCCAGACCATCTGAGACAACAAAACCAAACCAAACATCTGAGCGACAATGGAGCACCGGCGGTGGACGATCTCTTCCGGATCGGTCTCTACCGCCGGCAGTATATATCCTTAACTCTCCCTCCTTTCTGCAAATGACAAAGAACACAGCAAAAAGAATCGGATGTCAGCTTTGTCGGGTCGTCAGCTTATGGCCCGACCCTGATCCGCACTTTCTTGGCGTGCATCTCGGCGAACTCCGCCTCCGAGATCTCCGAGTTGGTCGACGACGTCAGGTGCCGCACGGACAGGCGGTCGTCGCCGGGGTGGCGCCCGTTGGTCGCCACGAGCACGAGCAGAATCAGCAGCACCATGGACGCGGACAGCGCGGCGAGCGCGGCCCACGCCGCGCGCGCCGCGCCGCAGCGGGGCGCACTGGTTGCCCACGATGTCCGCGAAGCCGGCCTTCACCAGCTCACAGCTCACCAGGCTTTCCGTGCCCGGGAAGATGTCCAGCACGTTCTGGATGGAGCTCGTGTACGACTGCACCTTGTCGTAGTCGATCGCCGACGAGAGGTCGGCCGGGCGGCAGTTGGCGCCGCCGCCGAAGTCTGAGCACGTCAGCCTCTTCAGGATCTTTACAACAGGAGGCAACGCCATGTCAAGATCAACAGCAATTGACCATACATACACATTTGTTCTGGAATCTGAAACTGTAGCTACGGTTGTGTTCACCTGCGGGATGTCACCGATGGTGGCGGCGCCGGAGGGGCAGTTCTCCGGCCTGTACTGGTACTGCGGCGGTCCCGTGAAGGGGTTGCAGATGTAGTCCAGCTGCTTCACCGGGTACTCTGATTTGATCGTGTAAATGTTTGAATTCACCTGGTCAATGATGTCATGGATGCCTGCACCGACGTCGTGCAGGATCACGTCAGCGGAGAGCTTCTCGCTGCAGGGTATGATGGTGCCCAGCGTGCTCTTCTGAGGGTTCAGCTGGTACTCGTCCAGGGCAACACACGTGTCGCCGGCAAACTTGTCGAAGAAGTAGTACAGGCCGAAGTACATCCAGAATAGGGCTGTCAGTATCCAGCAGAAGACCATGCACCTGATGCACAAGGATCCAAGTAATCAGAACGACGTACGGGCTGAAAGGACACAGGTTTCAGTTTGTATGTTCAGCCCTCATTTAGTTCCACCCTAACTTCCAAAAAGTTGCTACAGTACTTGTCACATCGAATGTTTGCGGCCCGTGCATGGAGCATTAAATGTAGACGAAAAGAAAAACTAATTGCACAGTTTGGTGGGAAATTGCGAGACGAACGTTTTGAGCCTAATTAGTCCATGTTTGAACACTATTTGCCAAATAAAAACAAACGTACTACAGTAGCCCCAAAATCCAAATTCCTACAACTAAACAAGGGCTCAGATGGGTTTTTCTGATGTCTGAAGGTTAGATACTCACAAGCAACACAGCTTTTGCAGCCTTAGAGGCTTCCCTACTGCAATATTCAGAGAAGCAATTGTGTTAGATTCAGCTATACTAGCAAGACTGCAAGGTACATGTTGCATACTGAAAATTATTGCATCATGTTCACTTACCCAGCAACACCAGTAATGCGACAAGATTCAGTGTCACACATAAAATTGTCACAAGTTCCCTGAAATCATTGGATGTCTTAGTTCCAGTGCAGATTAAGAAGCACCATAAGGAGCATTACTCTACTGATCTAGCTCATGATGTGAAAAGCTCTTACAGAGTCCTGATTCCCTTGCTAACCAAGCGCATGTTCTTCTCCGCCTTTGCCTGAATCTCCACGGCCTCAGAGTTGAGCGCCTAAACTGTGGCATTCAGATGTGTTCTGCATCTTCTCAATGGCACCTGTTATGTTGTAAATTGTCGCTGTCGCCTCGAGTGCAGTCGTCCCAATTATCTCTTTCACAGATTCTGCTCTTGAGTGGAATTGTACCGTGCCGCGAAGCGCAACTGCTGAAGAAACTCTGCGAATAAAATGCCAGAGTAGATTACTAACTGCATTGCTTCATATGTTTGCAGAATAGAAACAGATACAGTTGAAATTTAGATTATCCTTGGTGTAACACCGCAGCTTACATGACAAAAACTGTAAGGAGGATACAGAGTATCACAGTCAAAATTTGATATCTCTCAAGGAAATAGTCCAAGTCAGTGTATCTTTCTTTCCTTTTTGAGAAGAAAATCTTCGAGACGAGAAGAACTACAACGAAAATGATGCCACCAATAATCCATAATCCTGACATCACATATCCAGATCTACCTGTAAATATGGCCGACTGGAAAAGTAAACAAGACAATGATCAGTTTTAATCCTGGCATGGATTTAATGTTATGTCGATCAATATACAAAGTGACTTTTGCACATTGAAGAAAAGTACTATGATTATGTTTTTAATACATATTTCGTATTATAATACGCTCAGTATCTAAAAGGCTGCATAGTATGTTCAGAGTTCAGAGAAAATGGTATGTTCAGAGTTTAGAGAAGCACAGAGAGCTTACACTCCAGTAGTGCGTGTCAGTGATGTTGTACCCTCCCTCATATTTCCTCAGTCCTTCAAGAGGATCAACTCTCCTCGTTCTTGAGAGCACACTCTCTGATCTGTTTCCAAACTCTGACAAATTCCTACCCACTGATCACCCAAGCAACAAAGATAAGGTAACCATATTCACATATACTTCCGACAAGAAAAATGTCAAATAGAACTGTACAAACAACATGAAAGAATAATGCAGTACAGATAAGCACAATGTTAACTAGTAGAACAGTTAACCAGGACAACTTTGCTATCCTGGCATGCTACTTTACCTCTTGAAAGATTTTTATTCTATGTAAACCTATCTTGCATGTTACCGCTTGCGATAGATTTTGCAAGGTTTATCTATGATATGATACAAATGAGGAGTTAGTTGCCTGCTCCAGTGTGAGTTGAGCTTTTGGTGTGTTGCAGAGTTGTTTGGGCCTGAGCTTGTGCGTGTAGCCTGCATGTGATTGCCGCAATGCAGTAGAGCAGGAACACTAACCGCTCTAACCTCCTCGGTTCCATGCTAGCAAGCTGCCATCAGAAAAGCTCCAAGAATTACACTCCGATCTCGATTCAGATATATGAAGACTGAGAGGAAAAACCAAAAGACACGATGCAATAGATCTGCAAAGAAGTAAGCTTTTCGCATGTGCGAAGGCGTAAGCTCTATTTGCAGTTACTGGCACACTGATACAGATAAACCATGGCACTGTACAGTTTCAATTTGGTTAGGCCGAGCATACATGGCTGCTCCTCCAGTCCTGCCTAAGTGGTCAGAACGTAATAAATTCTAATTTCTAATGTGGCGTCGTTGGACACAGATTTCAGACTGACTTGTTGGAAGATGACCTGACTTCCTGTCACGTTGTGGGCTGCTGAATTTGCTTCCGTGCCTAACTTTAACAGGTGCGAGTCAAACAACAGTCATGGCGGGAATGTTACTCCGTTGAATACGGTGAGATTGGCAGTGCTATTTTCACACCAAGAAGACTGAAGGAATTTCAAGGAAAAACTGAATTCCAGACATATGGATGACTACTGACATGTGAAAGTTTGAAATTCAGAATGGCATTACAGATATTTAGACACCAGCAGCAAACTATCAATATCTAGCTTTTGCTTTAACACTAGGAAAAAAATGGGAACAAAGTGCAGTGTCAACACGCACTGGATTTATCAAATTTCCTCTCGTAGTCAATCGTAAAATTAAAATCCCCCTTCAGAGAAGTAGGAAGCCATGAATGAAAAATTGAAAACAGAGCGAGAGAAGATGCACGGTCTCGAAATGTGAAATGATCACAGACAGGGCAATTCAGTTCTTATCACTTCAGAAACGGAAAATAAGCTTTCTTTGGCCGGGTCGCAACTACTCAAATCAACAGAAAACCCCGAAATTTCTACTAGCAAGCAAGACGGACAAGGAAAACGTATTCTCCAAATACACGCTTCACAAAAAAAAAACATGAATTCTAAATGCGAAGCCTGAGTTTGAATACATGGAATCGCAAGCTCTGAAACTCACCTGGTGCAGAATTCTCGCCTGCTCCCATGCAAACGCAGCTCCTCTGCTCTTGTAGCCGTCGCAGAAGACTGAGAATTGCTGCAGAGAACCCAGAGGCCGCCGCGCGCTGTCTCCCAGGCTCCCAGCTACCACCTTCCTCCTCCTGCTCAAGTCCCTCTCACCATTTACTCCAAACTCCCAAACGTGGCCTCCCTTTCCTAGTCACGCATCATACAGTTGAGAACACCTCCGATCCTTCTATTCTCTAGAACGAAGTCCAACAAGGCCACCTCTCCGTCTCTCGCCGTGTCAAACGCGGGCACCTGAGATGGCTTCCGTTTCCAAGGCACTAACACCACGCATGCCGTGTGTGTGCGCTTATATACTCGATGATGACGATGAGTGAGCAGCAAAAGGAGGAGGAGGCGGTGGACGTGGACACGGACGGAAGCAAGCAAGGGAGTCTGTCTAAAATCTAATAAAGCGGCATGCTTTCCTTGTCCATGGAGGAACTGGTACGATGCGATGCGCTGCGCTGCGCTGCACCCGGCCGGCACCGGCAGGCTGCCGCTGTCTGCAGGCATGCACGCACGCTCGCTGCTGCTGCTGCTGCTGGCTCGCACCAAATCCCCCCAGGCCAAAGAACGAATGTTAAAGCAGGCAGGCGATCGACAACGACGGAGAGAAAGAATAGAAAAGGGTTTGAACTGGATTGGAGTCTGTGGAACAACTATTGTCGGTCCAAATCCCATGGATTTGTTTGTTTCATTCAGTTTCTGCTCTTGTTTAGGATTTTTTTTTTCAGTTACCATCTTTCTCTCCTTCCTTTCTGCTGCTGCAGCTTCCTTCCTTCAAAGCCGCGTTTGTGTGTGTGTGGAATGGAAGTCGGCAGGACAGGAGGAGCCGGGGGCACCGGGGCAGGGATAGCGGACAAAGCTGTAGGCTGGGGCAGTTTTGCAGATTTGACCTCAGGGTGTTTGGGATTCCCACGACGATGCATAAAATTTCTGAAGAACACGCTACAGAATCGCATGCATAGAAATGGTTCAACGATGGCACACTGAAATGAAAATCTGTTCAAAGTAGTACGCGGTTTCTGAAAAGACAGAGACTGCATGCGTACCTTGCTCAATATGGCCTAAATCCAACGGCAGAATTTTCTAATAACGCTGTATAATTTCAGTACCATCCATGCAATTTCTGAAAAGACAGAGGGGTTGCGTATCAAAGAGAGAGGGGCAAAACCGATTCTGCCGTGTTGCTTTCGGCTTCACCTTTTGCATCTTTCCTCCTTGCGTTCACAGTGGCGTAGGAAGCTGAATTTTTTTTGACCTTGGAGAAAAAAAATCTGCCGCCTTGGAACTAACAAACACAATTATCAGTCTTAGAGTAAGTATAATAGCAGGCTGTAAGCCGACTAAATGCTGATGTGGAGGAGAGAGGGGAGGAGAGAGAGGAGAAGTGGGCTGTAAGCTTACAGCCGGCTTGGGCACAAAAAACCAAGAAAGTCTGTGAGAGAGACAAGTGAGCCATGTATTAACTGTAAAGAGCTCACTACTATATGAGTGGGCTGAGAGAAGACTGCAAGGAACCTTACAGCCAGCAAGCCGGCTGTATTATTAGCCTTGCTCTTAGTGCTAGTGGGAATGCTGATTAGGTTAACTAGACAACAGAGGTCAAACTTAAAAGCCTCCTATTTGAAGGAAGAGCTGAATAGGATGACCAAAGAAAGAAACTCCGTGGGGCCCACACAGGAGGTCAGTTGGATTCTGTGTGGATCAGGAATAACTGAACTGACTAGTTTTAGGAGTATATGTTTACTAGGTTACCTTGAACAAACAAAATTTTTAGTAGCATTTGATGTCCCAATAAATATAGACCAGTTGTAGTTTTACAGTTTTTATTTCTAAGCCAATAAGTAGCCGACTTAGCATGCAAAGGAAGCCTTTAATATTGCAATTGAAATAATTTCTGGATTATGTAAAAGTCTACAAGTTCAAGTACATATTAAAGAGCTTTAATTTTATCTATACTTGTGAGATATTCCCTCCGTTCCGAAATAAATCAATTCCTAAAGTTATCTTAAGTCAATCTTTTTTAATGTTTAACCAATTTATTGAAAAAAAAACAAAAATATTTGTGATACCAAATGAACACATTATGAAAATATAGTTTATAGTATATCTAATGATACCAATTTGGTATCATAAATTTTGACGCTCTTTTCTATAAATTCGATCAAACTTAAAAAAAGTTTGACTTAAGACAACGCAAAGAAGTACCAAACTTTATAAGCATTAATGTACATACCTCTAATCCAATCAACCCACATCCATTTTATATAAGGATTTGCCGAAATCAACACAAAGTGGCCTGGTATTGGTACATCTGTGTTCCTTGGCAAGGGCCCCAAAGAGAACCTGTTAGCTCTACTCTGGCTCACTCTTGACATGTGTGATCTTTTATTTTCTTGTGTCTTGATTTGTCAAAAATCCAACAAATATTAAACATGGCATACAGATCAAACCATATATATTCTAGGATGTGAAGATTATTGTGCATAATCAATAGTGATGACTCTTTGTACATAACCTCACTTTTTCCTTACTTAAGCAGAAGGCATAGCTCGTGCCATTTGCGTTAAAAGAAAATAGTGAACTCCCATTTCATACAAATATTAAGAGAATATGAGATATAAAATGTGTTCACAGTGACGAATAACAACCATAGTTCATCATTACATCAAACTAGTCTAGATCGAGATCGAAGTGTGTAGATTTCGTTGGTGAGCCCTTGTAGAGGACAAACAGCAGGCATAGCAAAGTGGCTGAACGTGGGTGGCACTAGTGAGCTCAATCTTGCCATAGTCGACACCCTCCTGGCCCTAAGGCTTTTGACTCCTCCAACGGTGTCAAACTAATTCCTAGTAAGTAACATATACTCTACCGATCATGACTCGTGATTTGTTGCCTCTCATATTTTAGATTGGCAATTGGTGTCTCCAATCCATGCAACTTGGTGGTCAAATGAGATAGCATGAGGGTGGCCAAACGAGCTAGAGTTAGGTTGATGAGGTATTATCGGGTATTGATGAGCTATCAAGCCAGGTGAGAAAGTTTTCCTAGGGAGTTTACTTTCCCTATTGTTATTTGACCTTTCCCTAGGAGTTTAAAACTTATGTAAATCGGGGAATTCGAGTAGTGAAAGGGTTTGGGGCTTAGTTGGGGTTTTGGTGGGCTACTCTCTGCCTTTATCCACTCCATTTCTATCCCTAGAATTGATCATATCCATTTCCATGAAAACATATAACTAAATTAAGATTTCAATTAAACACATGCTAAACATATATGGAGGTACGATGCAAAGGAGAAAACTATGAATATGGATTGAAAATGTATAGAGTAAGTAAATGATAACTAAAGTTCATACAACCTGGTGAAAAATAACAAAGTATGTTTATACATAATACTCCCCCATTCTAAATTGGAAGATGTTTTGACTTTTGTAGATACATTGCTTTTATTATGTATTTAGAACACAGTGTATATCTAAGTGCATAGCAGAAACTATGTACCTAGAAAAGCTACAAACGTCATCCAATTTAGAATGGTAAGAGTGTGTTATAATATGAACAAATTAGAGAGAGGAACCGGCCACAAGTTTGCCCATAATTTTCTCACACTTATCTATCTGAATATATTAATATATAGCCAACTACATTGGTCTCAAAATAAATAAGGGAGTACGTTGATTACAGCAGATTTGCTAAGGATATACAAACATAGCACGTTATAATGCATCAACAGTAAACTAACATGTCATCATCACTCCATTCTACGTATCTTTTACATGCATGGCACAAATTAAATGCGTGCTATTTTCTAAAATGGGAAAAAATATCGCCGATAGTGATAGAGACTATAAATCATGTATAGTTGCCAGAGGACAATTTAGTTTCTTTTAGCAAAAATTAAATTTTTAATATTTGTTGGACGGTAAATCATGTTTAAACAGCAAATATACACGAATTTGTAGTGGCACTGACATCGACCAAAGATTAGTTTTTTAAATGTCTTTGAGCAATTGCAGTGTATTTTCAATCTACACAAGTGTAGTAGTTTATATGTAGACGTGTTATAGGATGCGCGCACACGTCACCCTAGCTAGCTAGGAGTCAAAAACCGGAAGAGTGCAGTCCGATTTCGAGTGTTCTATATATTTATTGGCTGAGCTGAAGGCCGAATTTGCCATTTTTTTAGGGGCGTTTGGCTACGTACTACTCCGGAGTACTACATACAGAATACATACAAAGTGGGTCGCCCCACAAGATCCCGGTAGTTCCGATCGAACTCCCGCGACGACGGCTCCTTTTGTCCCGTAGATGACGACGCGCACGGCGGCGGGCAGCAGACGAACTCGGACCGGTGGTCGGTCGACCGGCCTGGCTGCCGATAGTGTCATCAGGCCAGTCCAACAAAAAAAAATGAGTAGTTTCTATAACATAGGATATCGTAAAAAAAAAATACTGTATTTTAACTCATGGTTTCTCTCCAATGACGATTTCATGGTTTCTTGGTGCATTGGGTCAAGAGACGACCTGATTTCTTCATTAAGAAACCATTTGTAAGATTTTTGCTCTCTTTCTTCATTAATTACGTTGCCATGTCAACATTTTACCTACGTGGCAAGTCATTTAATGTGGATAGAAACCATCAATACACCATTGGGACTGCCCTCACGTCGCCATCGTCGACGACGCCGCATCGGATCGTCGTCGCTTTCCGACTTATCGTTAGATTTTGCCGGTCCGCTCACCGTCACATAAATTCCACGATCGACCCGGCGGCTGGAGAGGTTGGAAGGCAGCCGAGTCTGTTAATAAGCTCAACCGCGTCAGACTTGCCGACTTGACTGTTCGTGCTAACTTTCGATCGATCGGTCGCGGACGGCTAAAACCGCCGTCTCCGGCGAGTCGTCGTTCAAACTTTCAACCAGTACCGGCGTGCAACTGTGAATACCCGCTTGGTTTGAGCAGTGTTTCTATTTAGGCCATGTTCGGTTACGAGGGAATGAGTGCCCGGAAAGAGTCCAGCTCGAACTTAAGCTTAATTTGTAGTATAAACAATTAGTTCCTGAGCCTGGAATAGGCTAACCAAATGAGTCCTTAGGATGGTAACAATAAGTTAGGGATCTCTCCTCAAACAGCTAATTACCATCTAAATTGAATTATAGGTTTCTCTTGACTTTGTGGAGGGTCTTCCTGCTTAGGATGGTAAAAATTGTTTGTTGGTTATTTTTTTTTCCGATCACGCAAAAGGTTTATGTGTATGTTTTTATATTAAGGTAGGAAAAATGTTAACACGTCTTAGCTGCGCTCTAGACAGTGGAGGATCTAGGATTTTAGTTTAGGGTACTCCGACTAAAAGAAAAAAATCATATACACCTCGATAAAACTATTTAACAAATCGGTAACAATTGTAAAATTTATAAAGTAATTTGATATACATGTACTAATAGTGTATGATAACTATTAAATTCAAAGGTTAAATTGAAAGCATCAATAAATTATAATATAATAAATAGTTGAAATGAGATACTGGCAGTTTAAATATAGGTATAATGGGAAGGATTTGTAGTAGCAGTAGTAGTAGCTGCCGTCGTCTTCTTTGTTGTATGCTTCTCAAAAAGATATGCAATGTCTTTGCTTCTCTTTATACCTAGGAAATACAATGCCAAACAATTAAATAAGGTGCACTTGCACGGATTAAATCATCAGTCCTCACGTGTGATTACACAGATACTCACCTAGGCAATCTCGGTCGTACGTCTTTGACGTTAGACGAATCCCCCTGATCTCGCTGCTGGTGGAATGACTCAATAATATTAGCAATGAAATTTTAAATTAGATAGGATTTTCTACAAGGAAAAAAGAAGAGGAAAGACCGGAGATTGAATCTCACCTCAGTGACCGGCAGATTCGGGATCTTGGCGTGCTCGCGCACACAGAACTAGCAAGCAGTCAGCAGCGGATCCTCTGATACCACCTCGTGTACTCGTAGCTATGGATGAAAATGGTACGGAAATATTGGGTACCGAACCGTATCGTTTTCAACATTTGATTTGTTCGAATTCGTAATTTCGGATAGATTCGAATTCAGTTCGAAATACGGAACACCAATTTCGAAATCCGAACGAAAACAGTTTAGACATTTTCCGACTGTTTTCTGCTTTTCTTCTTTTAATTTATAATATCCTGAATTCGAAATTTGGTTTAAACCGAATTTAGCCCATTAGAAGTCCAGCCTTAGAAATTTTTTATTTTTTTAAACGATCTCGGATGAAGATGATTTTTATATAAAAATTATAGCTCTCGACTAGATCTACAACTTTCTAGTTTCTAATTTTTTTAATATGAGATTGTTAAGATACTCAAAAAAATTAAACAAAGTTTCAACACACTACTACATGAATCAATTTGTGCAACGTGGCCAAAATGGGCTCCGTGGCGGGCACCTCTTTTGCTCGCCACGGTTAACCGGTGGCCGGCCACCGAGGCCGGCCACCGAGGCTCCCGCTGCGGGAAAATGGTTTACCGCGGCGGGCCACCTTACTTGCCCGCCGCAGGAAATCGTTATTTACCGCGGCGGGCGGTATGAATCGCCCGCCGCGGTTAATACGATTTACCGTGGCGGGCTCTTTAAACTGACCGCCGCGGTAAAGAGTTGATTTACCGAGGTGGGCGCTTTATCTTGCCCGCCGCGGTAAAGCCTGTACAAATACACAGCACCACCCCTTCATCTTCTCCACGGGTCTTCCTCTCTCAAACTCATGGGGGGAGGCTTTGCCCTAAAATTTAAGGAAACTTTTGATTTGAGTTGAAGGGCTTGGATTTAAGGGAGGAGGACATCATAAGAGGTTCATAAAGGCTCTCCCTCTCTCCTTCCATCCTATCTCTCTATTTCCATCACCTAGAGTTCTCTCTAGATCTAGATCTAGATCTAGATCAATTTTAATGGAAAAAATGATGTCATGTATTTCTTTAACTTTAGATTCATCATAGATGCATGCTTCATCTTTCACATCGTCATTTCCTCTCTTTTTCATGATTTTGGACGTAAAAATCATCAATTTCTCCTAATTCTTTTTTATTTAATGTTGATTGTGACGGATAATGTTCGCAGGTATGATGGATAGGTCGGAATGGATGTACCGGATCGATAGAGTGAATCATCCGCGGTACCTCTTTGAATTAAGGAAGTTTATTGCTGCTGGTAAAGCTCACCATGAGAGACTGAAGCGGATGACAACCATATGTCCATGTTCTCGTTGCAAGAACCTGAAAGCCCACCGAGACAGCGAGGTGCAAACTCATTTGATCATGTATGGTTTCGTCGAGGGCTACACAGTCTAGACATTTCACGGCGAAAGAGTTGGTGCGAGTGGCGGTGCATCTGGAGTGAGCTCTTCGACGCCGCCGACGACAGCACCACCGGTGAATAAAGATCCTTTAGGAGCACCCGGCTCCTCATCATCTTCAGCAGCAGCTGCGCCAGCCGACAGTGACAACAGTTGTCGTGATTACATCACGGTGGATGATCTAATGCAAGACATGGCCGATGAAGCCGACGACGATGGGGATGGTCAGGATACTGTGAGCCAACCCGAGGATGTGCAGCTTGTTGAAGATCTAGTCAAACACTTCGATGAAGACGACGTTGTGTTGGGTTGCCCAAAGTGGTTGGAGAATTTCATAGAGTTGAAGCAGGCGGCAATTGATCCTCTCTATAAGGACGGCGGCGATTGTCCGAAGGAGTGCACGACACTCCGTTTTAACCTCCATATGTTGATGTTGAACGCTTATCATGGTTGGTCTGACACATGCACCTAGAGAAAAATGTCTTCGAAAGCACGATCGGTGTCCTGCTGGACATCAAGGGCAAGACAAAGGATGGTATCAAGTCATGAACGGATCTTGTCAATCTGGGCATCAGGCTGGACCTTCACCCGGGACCGCCTCAAAACGGTAAAGTCGATATCCCGGGTGCGGCCTGCAACCTAACGCAAGACGAGAGGACGGCTTTTCTTAAGTTGCTTAGGGGTATCAAGGTGCCGACCGGTTTCTCTTCCAACATCAAGAGCCTGGTCTCCATGAAAGACCTCATAATGACCGGCTACAACTCATACGACTGCCACGTCATGCTGACGGTGTTCCTACCAATTGCGATTAGGGCTATTCGTCCAGAGTACGTGAAGATGGTCATCACACGGATGCCATACTTCTTTAACCGCATCACCCAGAAGGTCATTGATAAGGCTGAGCTACCTGCCCTGAAGGAGTTCATCGCGGAGACCCTTTGCCAGCTCGAGATGTGCTTTCCACCATCTTACTTTGATATTATGCCACAACTAATGATGCATATGGTCGATCAGATCCATCAACTAGGCCCCATGTACCTACACCAGATGTGGACGTACGAGCGGTTCATGTCCACCCTCAACAGATACGTCCATAACCGCGCTTACCTGGAGGGCTCTATGATCGAGGCATACACAATGGAGGAGGCCGTGAACTGGTGTATGAGGTACATAAAAGATGGGAGGGTGATTGGGCTGCCTATCCATCACCACGAAGGCAAAACCTCAGGGATGGGGTGCACATGCCGAAAAGTACGCACCGATGTGGCAAACCGAACGGTGCAAGAAGCTCATTACAGCATCCTTCATCAGTTAGTGAGCATGGAGAAATACATTGAAAAGCACCTGGAAGAGATCCGCGCCGCTAATGACGGACAGCGCACGGAGGCATGGGTCTAGAACCATCACAAGAGCAATTTCATAGAGTGGCTCAAAGAGCAACACATACCCCTTGAAGGATGCCCTGATGAAGATACGGAGACCGTTAAGAGGCTTGTGTTAGGCCCATCCAGCCAAATCACCATGTGGCAAGGGTATGATGTCCAGGGCTACAGGTTCCACACGAAAGACAAGGACAAGAAGAGCTCAGCACAGAACTGCGGTGTTCGATACGAGGGCGAAGAAGAGTCCACGGGCCAGAGGAGGCAATACTATGGGCAAGTCGAAGAAATATGGGAACTTGACTACGGCCAAAACCTATGCATAACCGTCTTCCGTTGCCAGTGGGTCAAACCGAATGCGGTTGCAGTGGACAGTTATGGTCTAACCACCGTGGACCTCAAAAGTATTGGCTACAAAGATGACCCGTGGGTACTAGCAACCAATGTCGCGCAAGTGGCCTACTATATATATGTAGAGGACCCAAAAAGGCATGTGGTTGTGTCCGGAAAGTAGCGGATTGTGGGAGCTGATGGGGTGCAGAGTCCCGAACAATACAACAACTACGCAGAGCTCGAGCTTTTTACCGATCATCCAAAGAAGATCAAGGCCGTCGAGGACCGATTCAACAAGTCCAGGATGATGCCGTGGGCCCACCTCGACGATGAGAAGAGGACGGTGAAAGCACCTGCACCAAAATGATATATGTATCCCAGAGACATATATGTAATAATATAGCTCGATCTATTAAAGACAAGTTTTGTAACTTATTATTAATATCATGGAACCATACTACTCTACTAGTACTACTGAATCTACTACTACTACTACTATACAATACTACTCTACTAGTACTACTCAACCTACTGCTACTATCTATTGTACTAATACTACTCTCTACTACTCACATGTACTCTACTATTACACAACACTACTCTACTACTACTACTACTACACAGCAAATGCAAAATGCAAAAATAAGTTTTAGATTGATAATAAATATCAGTGTTAGATTGAATGAGGAAATGCAAAAATATTAACCATGGTGGGCACGTAACAGAGCCCGCCGCGGTTAATATATTAACTGTGGCGGGCATGTAACAGCGCCCGCCGCGGTTAATAGATTAATCACGGCGGACAGTGTAAGGTGCCCACTGCAGTAAACATTTACCGTGGTGGGCGGCTTATATTGCCCGCCGCGGTTAATCAGTGGCTATATATGTGACCCCCGCCCCCGTCCTCCTCCCCCATGCCCGTGCCCGTGCCCTGCCCCCGTCCTCCTCTCCCCAGAACCCTTGCTCCGGCCGTCGAGCTCCTCCGCGCTAGGCCCCATCCCCGAAACCCTAGCGCCGGCCACCGAGCTCCTCCGCGGCCACCGCACGCGCCCCCCGCCCCCATCCTCCTCCCCTGTGCCCATGCCCCGCCCCCGTCCTCCTCTCCTCGAAACCCTTGCTCCGGCCACCAAGCTCCTTCGCGCTGGGACCCATCCCCGGAACCCTAGCGCCGGCCACCGAGCTCCTCCGCGGTCACCGTCCACACACCGGGCCCCGTCCTCCTCCCCGGTCACCATCCCCGTCCTCCTCCCCGGTCACCGTCCACACGCCGGGCCCCATCCTCGGAGCACAAATGGGCTCTAGCCGCTACCTCCTCACTTGGAACCTGTTGCGCCCAGGTCGAGGTAAGAACTACGTAGTACCTTGGTTCTGTAATTACAATGCTGTTGAAATTTTATTCATTTGGGCCCCTCTGTCTCCAAAGCTCAAATTTTATTCTTGTAGTAACTGCTATGTTTTCCCCATCTAAAATGTAATTAGAGATTCACATTTGGGCTATCCTAGCTTTCTCTAGGTTCCACTACATTGTTCTGTCTACTGTGAAAATGCAAAACTATCTTTCCTTCAGGTATGATGAGGAGTCTTCTAATTCTGCTGTTAACTTAGTGTTTAAGGCAGTTTTCAGTTAGGGTCTATTTCATAGAGCTCTTAGAGCTATTTCCAGGCTTAATTACAAATTATATGCTCATTATGCCAAGCAACTTTGAATATGTAGTCACATAATTCGTGGATAGGAATTTTCAAAATCGCGCATATTTAGCCATGAAACCTGGCTGTCTTTTTAACAATCCCCTTTACAGGCTTATCTCCAACAGGGTTGAGCTGTTTCCATATTTAGCTGGAATTTGTGACCTATTTATACAGGGTTGTCTCCAACAGCATCGAATCTCAACAGCATTGTCTACAAGAATAAAATTTGTAATTACATGCTGCCTATGATGCCAAAGAAATTTGTGACAAAATTCTGAGCATATGCCACTGCCTATGATGCACCTTGCCTTTAAATTGATCACATGCCAAATTTGTGAGAATTTTGAGATGAATTGGTCACTCTGCTGCAATTTCTAGTAGTATACTACTACTACTGCCTACTACTTTCTCTACTTAATCTATTCCTATACTGTCTGCTACTACTGTCCTCCTATACTACTCCTATACTACTGCTATACTACTGTTGTATACTACTACTAGCATACTACTTTCTAGTAGTATACTACTACTACTGCCTACTACTTTCTAGTAGTATACTACTACTAGTATACTACTACTACTGCCTACTACTACTCCCTCCTCCTCTACTCCCTCCTCCTCTACTGCCTACTCCTCTACTCCCTCCTCCTCTACTCCCTCCTCCTCTACTGCCTACTCCTCTACTCCCTCCTCCTCTACTGCTGACTCCTCTACTATGCTCTTGCTGACTAAATTAAGCAGTTCCTCTACTACTCTTACTCTTACTGACTAAATTTGATTGAGCTGTGATGGGGGTTTATTGCTGCCTATGTTACCAAACAAACTTTTGAGCTGTACAGCTCTTACTCTACTCCTCTTACTCCACTCCACTCTACTCTCACCTCCTCTAGTCTTCTACTCTATCTTGATGGCCGAAGGACTTAGCCCTTTGGGGCCGAATTTTGAAACTATCTTGATGGCTTTTGTTTGGTATTTGCAATGATGATTCTTTTCACACTTCTAAGCTGAGGCAGTGGCATATGCAATGATGTGAACCCTTTTATGCTGAGGCAGCGGCGATGATGATCGAGTGCCCCCGCTAAACTAGGATGGCTTGTATACCAGATACAAGCAACCAGTTTAAAAGCGATGTGATGACAATGGGGCAAATCTGAGCCAACTACTACTACTTTACTACTCTAGTACTACTCTACTTTACTACTCTATAACTGTGTCTATACAACTGAAATATGTATTCATTGTAGCTTTCCAATGGTGGAGGAACCGATAAGCAAATGGCGCGACCCTACCCCTAGTGCATCATCATCAACTAGCCTCGAGAGCCAAATGTCCGTGACCCCGAGGCCAACAAAGAAACGTCGTACAGAGGATGAAGATGATCCGACCTACCAACCGAGGGATGACGAAGTTGAAAGTACGCGGTCTCCAAACCTTGAACAGATGCCAGTGTTGCCTCGAGAATTGAATTTCGAGGAGGAACAAGTCAGGGACAAAGAACCCCCTGCTCCATCTCCAACCACTTCAGGCAAGTCTAGGGGTCAGAGGACAAAGCTGAGAAGGGGGGAACATGGGAGGCACCGGAGGGAAACCCACGACGAAGTCATGTGATCCATGAGGTGGGACCAGAAGGAAACCCGTTGTCGCCACCCACGGTCCTTGCCAAGTTCAGCAACCAGGTGGCATGTATAGTCAAGGACAAGGTGGAGATCACTTGGGAGGAGTGGAACAATGTCCCGGTCGACTACAAGACACATATCTGGGGTGAGGTGACGAGGAGCTTCCATTATCCCAAGGACGCCGATCTGAACAAGTGCAGGGAGTGGGTCATGCACGTGGCAGGAAGAGCCTTTAGAAACTTCAAGTCCATGCTGACCAGGTACTACCTGAAGCTAGGCAAGTCACCCTGTGTCAAATACACTATGGTGAAGGAACATCACTGGAAAGAGTTCTGCAAACAAAGAACAACAAAAGAAGCAAAGGCAAAGAGCGACAAGTTCAGTGCACTCGTGAAGAAGAACCTGCACCCCCACCACTTGGGCATGACTGGGTTTGCTGGTAAGAGGCCCCAGTGGCGGGAGGAAGAAAGGGCTAGAGCTACCGCCGGGCTTCCCGATCCGTACGACGGTGTAGACTTGAGGGCTAAGGACTTCATCTATGCCCGCAAGCCGAAGAAGCTCAAGGAGGGCGCGAGCAAGTTCAATGAGCCCAAGTTCGAGGAGGTGGAGAGGGCTGTCATCGAGGCCGCTAAATCTAAGGATAGCTTCGAGGTTCACAGGTGCCAGGACTTGCTGACCCTAGCGCTGGGAACCCCCGAGCACCGTGGCCGCGTCCGTGGCATGTCGTCAAAGGTGAGCTAGAACTCAGTGGAGTCATGGCAATCCGACGCTGCCACATACCGGTCAAGGCAGAGGTACAAGGAGGGCATCTTTCAGAAGGGCTATGATCAAGGCGTGGCCGAAATGATCAGCCGGTCCATAAAAGAAGCCTTCACGAGCAATGACCCAGATATGGTGTTGATGAGGTCACAGATGCTTCGCCAGGCTGGCGTGGCCGTGCCTCAAGTTCCACAAGGGCAGACACAAGGGCAGCCACTGCCGATGATCGAGGATCGCCCAAGGCACCCTATCGACGACATCCGGGAACCCATGCGCATCCACCTCATGATCCCGTTCGGCATGGCGAAAAAGTTGACCGTGGGTGAGGGTTACATGCACCCCAAAGAAGATATCAAAGATTTCAACCAAGACCAGATCCTTGCCAACTATGCTGTCGTGATACTTACATGGTATGCGACCGAATACGAAGAATTTGAAATGGAATATCCAACTGCAGAAGGGGTAATGATCCTTGGAGCTGCCTTGGGTTTCGAAGTCCTGTGGAACAAGGACGACATAGAGATCATTCTCTCGACGCTGACTTCTACACTGACGACGACACCAGCATCACAACCATCCGTTGCCGGATCTTGTCCCCCCAATGATCCGGATCACGGCGATGGCGATGACGAAGGCAATGGTGGGGATGATAAGGGAAGGAACTCACCCCAAGGCACAAGCCCTCACCCTTGTTCTCCTCCTCCAACAACAAGTCCACCTCCACCTCCCGACAGTCCATCTAAGGGCACGAGCAAAGGACCGGGAGGCACAAGCCCTCACCCTTGTTCTCCTCCTCCAACAACAAGTCCACCTCCACCTCCCGGCAGTCCATCTAAGGGCACGAGCAAAGGACCAGGAGGCATGGAGGAACCGGGGGCAAAGACACCACCTGCTGCCATTGCGAGCACAAGCCACTGTCCTCCACCGCCGGCGAAGACTAAAGGCGACCAAGGGCAGCTCACATACTCACTTGAGTTCGAAAGGTATGGTAGCGGCGAGCATAATTTGCTAATAACTTTTCTTTGCCATAATATGGTACTAACATTTCTATCCCAGGCCGAGATCACCTTTCCATCTATTTCCTAAATTGGATGACTGCCCCGGCCATTACGAGCATGGGGAGTTCATGATAACCAAGGCCCAACTCGTCGACGAGGAAAGGTGGGAGACAAGGAGGTTTCATCTCTGGTAGATGGAAGCGACAAAAGCTGGCCTACATGGTTTTGTAGTCAAGGTTGTGGCGGAGTACTTCCACTTGCTCGACAATGATGTAGAACTCCCCGTGGACTTCCATGACATGTACAGACTACTGCGGGAACAAGACCTTGACATCGCCCAAGTCACCTTGTTCTCTATGTAAGTGATGAATTGCGAGTTTCACATATCACCTGCCTTTGAATTGGTCAAGACTACTTATATATGCCACGGTGGCTTGTCCTTGCAGGTTGATGGCCTATATATCCAAGGAACTAAAACTTGATGTTATCTATCTATCTCCAATGCATATTGCTCAAAGAATCATCATTGGTTACCACCTAGATGACAATCATCCAACCATGAAAGACTTGACCAAGCGACAGAGAGAGGCGCACAGGAAGAAACTAATGGACAATGAGAAGTTGAACATTTCAAGATACATACTAGGAGCAATGAAGAAGATCAGGGGAAATGGGTGTATCCTAGCTGCCTACCACTTTGGGTAAGTCGAAGACATGCCTGTAGATATAAGTGGGTAGCTAGCTAGTATTATTATTTCTTGTCATAACCTGTATTTTGTTTCAATGGCGCAGCCAAGGCCTCAAGGGTCACTGGGTTGCATTTATCATCTACCCTCAGGATGGCAGGGCTTGCGTATTTGATTCGTTGACAGTGCCAAACTTAAAAGGGTACAAGGCCTTTGAAGATTGCCTCAGAGTGTAAGTGACTGAACTGTCTTCTCATATGCGTTCTAATGCCCTGCCTAATACTAGTACATTTCGTATAGTGCTTATGAGGAGTACGTGAAGGATCCTGAATGCTATGATCGAAGAACAGAGAAATTTAAGGCTAAGCATAAGAACCGCATCAAAATCAGACGCAACTTTCTGGTAAGTATTTGAAAGGTTTAATTGTGCTGTCCGTTCATATGCGTTCTAATACCTGTGTTGTAATGCTTGTGTATCGATCATGCAGTGTGCCAAACAACCGGTAGGATCATGAACCTATGGCTTCTACGCCTGTGAGTTCCTGAGGGTGTGCAAGCAGTACAACAGCAGTTGGAGGGTGCTTAAGAATGGATTGAACTGGTCGAGAGACATGCAGAGCACCCAACACAGCTTCAAGCAGACAAAGACGGACATATGTAAGTTTGTCTTAGACAAATGCGTGCTTGAAGGGGGCACGTTCTTCAATGAGAATAGCCCGCTAGCGATTTTACCGGAGTACGAGAGGCTGAGGAAATGGCCCACGATGATGCGTCCGCAGGATTACACCTTAGCGCATGTATAACGACTTTAATATGTAAATGTAATGAATTAATGATGACAAGAACGACTAAGTGAATGTATATATATGTATATTATCTTATGTGTAATGCCTGCATACTTTTTAAGTTTAATCTGTGAAATCTGGATGTGATTTGAATTTGAATTTATATGCCTGCTGTATTTTATTTGAATTTATATGCCTACTGTATTTTTTTAATTCAGGAAATAATTTACCGAGGCGGGCAAATAATAAAGCCCGCCACGGCTAATCAACATAACCGCGGTGGGCCACAAAAGGTGTCTACCGCGGTAAAATAATTTACCGTGGCGGGCGGTGTAACGTGCCCGCCGTGGTAAAAGTATATTTACCACAGCGGGCACGTTACACCGCCCGCCGTGGTAAATCGGTTAACCGCGGCGGGCAAAGCCGCCCGCCGCGGTTAAGCCACGATTTACCGTGGTCTCTAGGCCACGGCGGACGGCTTTGCCCGCCGCGGAAAACCGAAAACGCCCGCCTCCAGTAAAGTTTGTGTAGTAGTGACAGTATATTAATCGCATACAAGCGCTTATTGACTTAGAAAAATCATATCTTTTTCTTATATAATGTCAAATGGAGATACTTCTTATATAAAAATTGTACGACTTGTTAATTGTTATGCACTTTGTCTCATGCATTTGTTAATTATTACACACTTGGTCCTGCGGGCCAATATTTCATATTGATTTTTCGTATACTGACCGTGTTCGACATAATTCCGCTCAAGTTAGTTCGTTTTCGAAATTTGTAATATTCCATAAGTTTGTCTTCGTTTCATTCCTGGTTTTACCACTTTCGTTTTCATTTTTGTATTCAAATGTAAAAGTAGAAAATAGTTTCAGGGTTTTCCGACCGTCATCCCTACTCCTAGCCTGGCCTGGGAGCCTGAGCGGTTTCATCGATTCGAGGAGGGGGACGAGACTATCGCTCCAACAAGGTCATGATGGCTCTGTTTTGTACAACTTAGCTGGGAGTAAAAGCGACGGTCAAAATAAGCTGGTCTGATCCAGTTTCTGCTTTTTAGTATAAATGGGAGCTGTGGGAATAAGCGTGGCTAGAATAAGCTGCTGAAAAACGTAACGTTTGGCTGTTGATTTCAGCTTATTTTGACCCTAAGCAGCTTATAAGCTGTACCAAACAGGACTCATGGCTCGACGGTGGGTGCCTCTACCCCGTCGTACAGCCGCGTGCCCGCATCACCGCGAGAGCCTGCAAAGGCATACATGCGGCCACATGCCCGTGTCACTACGTGGGTCTGGAAGGTCGTCACTAGCTTCTTTACAAATATATATACACATTATATACATGTAGTCTACCTACTGGGCATGCAAGGTATGCCAGGGCATTCATGGCCGTACCCGGTGGCTCCGCCAATGACTCTAGAGATCAACAAAGTTATACATGGATGTTTAGACCCCTAGTGTACTATGAGCTAGGCTGTTACAAAGATTAACCTTAATTTGCGGCCCTGACTTGAAGACCTATGCCCAGGCTGTTGAGCGGCGGCGCTGCTTGCATGCCACCTCACCGTCCGCTGTGCTGCGAACAACTCATGCAGCGGCTGCGTATGACAGGATCACCGTTGAATACTTCTTCGTACGCCTTCTTGGCTGACGTCGATGGAGATGGCCTCCTGCTGGTTAATCCTAGGGGCTTCATGACAAGGTACTCACCTCGCTTGGATCTCGGGATATGAGATATGCTCTGTGCCGCTATCCGTTTATTTTGAGTGGGAGCGAGGGCGGTGCACGCCCTCCATGGGCCGTATCATATCTCCGGGCAACTATAGGAGTGATGGTTGCTTCCTCTTTGAGATTCGCTCGGTGATGTAGTGCGGTTGACGACATTTGTCGCAGCCACGATCGTCGTGTCTCCTAAGGTAGTTGCTCCAACGTTGGTCGACGCTGGGCTCATGGGCCAGGAGGGGTGGCCGTGTTCGCACCTAGGGATCGACGTTCGTGCATTGGTGGGCCGGTCCACCAACCGTTGTGGAAACCTGGATGGCAGGCCCGATAGTGTTGATGATGGTGCTAGAGCTTTTCTAGGTGTGCCATAGCATTATCCACGATGACGCGCTATCCCCCATGGTGATGTGACCTGTGGCTGTCTTTGCACATGCGACAACGGAGGTGAATCTGTCGTCCACTAGGCAGCCTTCGTCGGAGAACTGGTGTCCACCAACAATGCTTCAACTTTCTGAGAGGCGGCCGCTAGAGTAGGCGGGTGTTGACGGTCACTAACACCAATTATGAACCGTCAACATAACCTACATTTATATTTAATTTCATCACCAAACATAGGTACAAGGGTTTAAACTAATGAATTCCATGAGCTTTGGTGATTTCATGATTGCAGGAGGATTTAACCATAAAACAACTCCTGGGACCACTGTCATACACTCCAAACAAGTATACCGACGACAACAAGTGATTCAACCCACGAAAACTGCGAAAGACAACTCTAGAAGGTTTCAGAAGACACCATGCCAAAGCTTGGGCCAAACGGCCACGAAATTGGGACGGCTGGCCCAGCCCATAGGCCGACCAGCATGCCACGGAGCCCGCTCGCCCGCCGCTGCCTCGTACTCGTTCCTAAGATCTACACCGTTGATTTTAAGGCAATTTTAGGTCCGTTTATCTAATGGTGATCGAGGAAGTTGATGCAGATGGATGACGTGGTGATTCCTTGCCCTCTACTCCACCTCGATTCCTTGCCCCCTACTCCACCCCGGCCTATATATAGCAGTCCCTAGCTCCTCCCTGGAGCCATCTTGAAACCCTAATTCATATTTTCATCGTCAGGATCAGAGTCAGCAATTAAGAGAAGATTAGTCCTCTATAGAACCCAAGTTAGAATTAGAGAACCTCAATTATCCTCTCTACGCTCCTATTTATCCTAACCTTGTTGCTACCCCTTGTTAAGTTAGACCGTAGTTAGTCTCACACATTTTCCTATGGATACGATACTTGGAATACTTTCGGGTAAAAGCTACAACGATATCCGTACGCTTGCAGATTTATCTGTGTGCGTTAATAAATACCAACAAGTTTTCTGGCGTCGTTGTCGGGGAAACAATTGGTGAATTGACTATGAACCTAGCTTAATTTTGTATCTTTTATCTTTTTCTTTTAATTTATTATTTTCCTTTTTACTATGGATTCCACTCCTATCTATCAATGCGCTGCACCTAAGAGCGCGCTCCTAGAGCCACCAAAATCTATAGAGCCTATCCTAACACCTGGCTATAATCCGTGCCTGTGTTTTATAAAATTGATTTGGGAACAATCCTTCTCAGGAGAAGACGATAAAAACCCATACTCACACCTGCAAGAGTTTGAACAGACCTGTGCATATTTGCGTATCGCTGGCATGTCTGACAAGACCTTAAGATGGAAGTTATTTCCGTTCTCTTTGATGGGAAGAGCTAAACAATGGTATAGTCAAATCGTACGAAGTGTGCAAGGAGATTGAAAAACGTTATGCTCTAAATTTTGTTTATGTTTCTTTCCCATTTCTAAAGTAGTCAGCCTTCAAAAAGAGGTTCTAAATTTTAGACAACTAGAAGAAGAATCACTTGGCACATCATGGGATCGTATTAATGACCTCATTACCACTAGCCCCGACATTGCTATTTCAGACCCGATGCTCCTTCAATATTTTTATATGGGTCTTAGCGAGGATTCTGCGCAATCCCTTGATCAAGTCTCTAGAGGAGATTTCCTTCATTTGCCTGTTAGTGAAGCAAGATCTATGCTTGAAAGAATAAGTGAAAAGACTCCCTACAATAGCATTCATAATGAACTCCCTGAGAAAGAGAAGGAATCATCTCCCGATCAGGAAGAATAAGTTTTGATAGCCAACTAACAACCACTCTAATCCCAAGATTTAGCTATCAATCCCAAACCATCAATACCCCAAAATCCTCCAAGGGAAGAAAAAATTCAACCTTTTGAAATTTCTTGTGAGGATGATCTTTTTTATGCTGATTTTGGGAAAAGCTTAAACTTCTAGTTCCATAAGCGAACTTCGAGCAAATATATTTCAATTTCTCTTAAGAAGGGATCCTTTAGAAAGCCTCCTTATTCCCATATAGGATATTGGGAAGAACACAAGGGTGGCATGTCTAGTGAAACCTTAGAAGGGGAGCCAAGCTATCTAGAAGCAATTCCTATCTTCTCCCCTTCTGTGCCCACATTAGATGTCTTATCTGAACCTATCTCTCAACTCATCCTTGGCCCCAATGATCCCTCTTATGCTCTTTCTCCTAAGTCTCATGATGACCCTAGAAATCTACTAAGACAACCAAAGTATAGGAGTCATGAAGACCATAAGGATGACCAAGAAGAGCAACGACAATGGCTGGAATGTATTAAGAACTCATATACCATTGCTAAAGAATGGATGGACAAGGACGAAGCCTTATGGGTAGAATCCAAAATTGGCTTAGATCCAAACGGTGAGCTTAAATCAATTTCCTTAATAAACATAACTCACCTAAATTTGGAGGAGCCCATAGTCAAGATCAACCCGAGAGTCACCAATCCTAGAGAAATATTGGACATCCATGAAGAATCACCCTTGGAGCTTGAAAGGGAAGATTACATCAACGACCATGGAAGATAGTTCATAAACACCTCATCAAATCCATGCTTGTATGAGAAATTTCCTGAATCAATTGGTCTCTCCAATATTGCCACACACGAGATCTTCAACCCTCTCATACTTCCTGTTCATAAAAACTTTGAAAGGGTGGTTGTAGATGCATATGTTTATCATAAATATTGTAGACCTCGTTGTGTGAATCTTGAGATAGGTACCCAGAGGTTGGTATTAGAGCGGAAACCACTTCACCAACTTGAAACACAATTTTAAGGTTTCCCAAGAACGAGCTTCTTTCCTAAAACAAGCACTTTCGGGACATAACATGAGCTTTCACCTTTTTGCTGTGATGCCTTTGTGAAATGAGTATAGAAATATTTGTGTGAAAATATTCCTTCGGGTATTTTGTCACTAACCATTCCAGGTTTGAAGCAAAAAGAATGAGGGATGACAACGCCAGGTATGTCCAACTAATCATCATACAACATTGAATCACATCCATCCAAACTTGATTTTTTCTATAAAATTCAAGTTGGGGGATAGACTTCTCTAAAAACACCTCTTGCCATGTTGCTAAATTATTTTGGTTGTCTCTACCTTTAAGACATGCTCAATTTGCTAAATAACAATCGTGTTCTTTCATCTCTGTTTGAGTAAATCTCTATAGTGCTTTCATGTTACCTTTGTCTGCCATAGTAAGTTTTGGTTTGGAAGTGCTCGACATACTTCCGAAGGTTTTTTAAATTAAGATAGGTGCTTAGGTTCAAATGCCTTCCTTAATCAAATTAGACATGGAGTCCAGTTTGGTTATTGAACTAAAAATTGCTTTAGTAGATACTGGATATTTTGTTGGACTAACCCATGAACGAAATTCTCAATTTAATTTGGGTAAGTCACGAGATGAATTCAAATCGGAGATGAAGCAAGGCACATGTCGAACTCCAATAACATGGCGCAAAGAAGACACAGCTCATTCATCATGGATGAAAGAACTATAAGTATCAAAGATCATTCACTTTGTCTTTAGCTGCAAGTTACCTTTGCCTTGAAGCCAAGTTTGAATAGAACATGATAAACAAAAACTATGCTAAAATAATTCTAACACTGTCTTCTCATTAGCATAGAGGGAAATTACACAATTCTAGATAAACAACCCATGTTTCAAAATTGTATTTTCTTTCGGGTATATGTTGTCCACTAATCCTTTGCAGGCATAAAACAATGAGTGAGGCGGAAGGTCTAACAAGGTGTCAAAAGATCGAAGAGCAGAAAGATGGTATGACAAAAGGATGAGAAAGAAAGGGTGCAATCTATGAGACAAGAAGCTCATGAGCAACTCATACTGCGAGTCTAGCCAAACAAGGAAAACTTCAAGCAAATAGGAAGGACCATCATGAGTCATCTACCCTTTGTCATATGGTGTCATCACGCTCCAATGATAGAGGTAACATCCTAAAGTAAATAGTCATCATTTAAAAAGTTTGTCCCTTGATTCTGGTATGCACATAATATAAACAAGAAACAAACATGTTTGAGTTACAATTTCACTTAATCTAATCTGATTAACTCAACATGTTTATTTGTTTAAACTTGTTCCTAGAACCACTTTCTTGAGCTTATAGTCTTAACCAAATAAGTTAAAAAGTGCACATATTATCTCTGGAACACAATAGTCATAATCATGTAGAGTGATACATTATGCACAGATAGACAATCCTTCCATGTGTTAAGCAATTCAACCCTTTTAGCCAAATGTACTTAAATGCTACATTCATGCACAATCTTCCGATTCTTTCACCCATGATATAAATGAACAAAGCACATAACATCAGCTTCATCTTATCAATGTGCCTAAGGTTAGAGAAGAATAAGAAAAGTTTAGGTTCTGTTGGTGTTTTCCCACCAACAGAGCCCGTGCACTTGATCTCTACCTTGTCTTTATGAGTAGGACACACTTTAAGCAAAGTGTGAGAGAGTCATTGATCCCCCAATTTCTACAAGTGGAAGCGCTGAACCAGTCAACCCAAAATCAAACTAAAAATCAAGGTGGGTTTGGCAGAAGTAGGTGACATCACCATTAGAGGCGTCATCACAAGAATCCTTATCTTCAGAGCAACCTGAGGTACTCGAACAATTAACTTCACAAGGAGAAGTCCGGTTTGAAGGACTTGAAACACTGAACCCTCACCGGAAGAGCTAGCTTGGGGGAGAAGTACTCCCATGTATCCAGGTAAGTATTCTTTCCTGTTTTATTTTAGTTTTAGTTTCTTTTTAATTAGTTAAAAAATGATGAATGAAAAATAAAATAAAAATTTATCTTTGCATTAGTCATTTGTAGTAATAATGTGTGATCTAGTAAAATTAAAGACAAAATAAAAAGGTGTGTCTAGTTTGCTTTAATTTGTTTTTAAGAGCTGAATAAAATAAAGAGGACTCAGAATAATCTTTTGAATGAAAATGATGAATAGTTGCTCTGTTGCAATTCCTTTTAAGTACCTAGTTTTCAGCCTCAAATTCTCCTGAGTTTTGGATACAACTGATTTGATATAAAGATTTACTCTAAACTTGAAACTTGTGGGTAGCGAATGCTTGATCTAAGTCTAGGTAATTGACAGATATGATATGAGAAGGTCTGAGTTGCTGTTTATCTTGTTCATAGTGACACTAAAGTTCTGCAAATTTATCTTTTGAAAAACACAAAAATGCTACATGATGAGTTCGTGTATGACAAAGCTTGAATTCCTACCAGAGTCATACATGTTATTTAGGCTAGGAAAACTTTCACTCATATATGCTGCTTGTTTTGCATTGAGTTTTGTCAAGCTTTGTTGACCCTTATGAGAGATTTGTCATGCTCTTAAAATCAAGATTACATACACACCGCCCACATATGCACTACTCCTACATTGGGTTAGGCGTAAAAACATGCCTTCCATCTAGATCCACCAAAAACTACTCCTACACTGAGAGTGAACACGAAAACATGCTTCTTAGGTTTCCTCACAAAATAAATGCTCCAAGTTCTTGTTGCTATCTATCAAAGTTTTATTGCAGAAAAGAGGCATGTGCTATGCAAAAGTTATTCATAAAAAAGAGAAAAAATGATGATGAGAAAAAATGGACACAAAAGTGTCTGAGATATTTAAAACAATGGGTACTAAGATGCCCGCCTGAAAAGAAGAAGAGAAGATGAATAAGATAGCCCCTGTTCTCTAGCAAATGTTTCTATTTCAAAAGAGAGATAAGTTTTCAAGGAGCATAGTAGAATTAGGTTAACCACCATATATATATCCACCATATATCTACACACATGCACATCTTGATTTGATTGTATGACTCAACTCTCTTTGGATCCGTTGTTTGACTTTACAATATATGCATTGCAAGTATTCTCTAGCTTTCTCCTTATCTATGAACTCCACATAAGCCTTAGTGGTAGGAAGAAAAAGGCATAACATCTTTATTGCCTTGGTGAGGATCCACAAATACCACATATATTGAGAGGCTTGAGAGTGTCATACAAAGGAATCTCTTAGTTTTATTTTCAAAACTTATAAAAACTACGGATCAGTGGTGAAAGAAAGAACTTGAGATATAGTGCTTGACTTGATCATTCTATCTTTCAATTGCTCAAGACCCAAGTTAATGCTAAGAAACCCCATGGTTGAAGGTAATATGGGTAAGTTTAAAAGTTAGATCAGATTATTCTAATTCGGAGGAGAATTTTTAATTGAACATATTTGTACTTTTGAGGCGTGAAAGCATTGTAGCAACTCCTGATCCATTGCTGAGTTTAGCTTTGCTCAAGGACTGACAAAGGTTAAGATTGGGGGAGCTTGTTAACGGTCACTAACACCAATTATAAACCATCAACATAACCTATATTTATATTTAATTCCATCACCCAACAGAGGTATAGGGGTTTAAACTATTGAATTCCACGAGCTTTGGTGATTTCATGACTGCAGGAGGATTTATCCAGAAGACACCATGCTGAAGCTTGGGCCAAATGGCCACAAAAGTGGCTCGCCCTCCGCTGCCTCATACTCGTTCCTAAGATCTACAACGTTGATTTTAAGGTAGTTTTTGGTCGGTTTATCCATGGTGATCGAGGGAGTTGACGCGGATCGATGACATGGCGATTCCTTGCCCCCTACTCCACCTCGATTCATTGCCCCCTACTCCACTTTGGCCTATATATAGCAGCCCCTACCCGTCCCTGGAGCCATCCTAAAACCCTAATTCATATTTTCCTCATCAGGATCAGAGCTAGCTATCAAGAGAAGATTAGTCCTCCATAGGATCTAGTCTTATGAATAGAAATAGTAAGATAGAGAGTGAGGGAAGAGTTTGGAGGAGGTGCCGGCCTATCAGTGCTCTCTCTATAGTTTGTACCTTGGTAGATCCAAGTTCTATATGAGCTTGCCTCTAAGATTTCTCTAGTAATCAACTTCTGATTCAAGCAAGCATTGTGTTTATATTGTTCATCAGGTTCGCTACTCTTTTGAGTGCTTTATTTCTACTCTAGAGGGAGTAAAGTATTAATCGTGAGTGTAAGCGTGGTGCTTAGACTTAGGTTAATCGTGGATGCACCATGCATTCTGGATCGGTGGTAGATTGCGTGTGTGACATCAGTACTATATAGCCTCATTGAGTACTATATATCATCATTGATCCTTTGTAGTCCACCTCCCATCTATAGGCCAAGTAGGACTCGATTACGAAGGAAAGCATCCTTAGCTAGTGTCTTTCCCTTAGTAATGTCCCCAGTTGAATAGGTAGAAGACATAGCTTACCCAAGTTAGAATTAGAGAACCTCAGTTATCCTCTCTACACTCCTGTTTATCCTAACCTTGTTGCTACCCCTTGTTAAGTTAGACTATAGTTAGTCTCACACATGTTCCCTGTGGATACGATACTTGGAATACTTCTAGGTGAAAGCTATAGTGGTATCCATGTGCTTGCAGATTTATCTGTGTGCGTTAATAAATACCAACAACAGGCACCTAGGCGCTGGTGCTCCTACTAGGTCCGCACATGGCGAGTGGGGCGACGAGCTCCTCCAGCATTGGATTGACCCACGGGGGAGGCCTCGCACTCGTGCATAGCTCCAACACCAAGTGAATCTACCTTGGGGAACCAATGTACAACAACAAAGGTAGCGGTGTTGTCGGTAGGCATGCCCATGCTAAATGTCCCTCGCCAGCTTACTCTAGTGCCGCCATCATCATTGTCAGATGCCGCTGGCGCCCCCATGGCACCCTATGCGGCCCCATCTGAGCTCGGTGGACCACCATGGGGTGCATGCTGGGGGAGGCTGGTGGGTTGTTGCCATGAGTTGAGTGCCGTGTTAGGGTGCCACCCTTAGCAACTGCTATCATAGTAGACATGGGCCACTTTCAATCCCTAGCGAGGTGGTGGAAGCTATGGTAGAGTAGTCAACACTAGGGAAACCAGCAAGTTGCTACTCAGTGCGAGTAGAAAAGATAGGGCGATCGACAACAGCTAGAGGCATGACACAATCGATCAGCGCTCCCTACGCTAGCCTACGTCATCAATGATAGGAGGGCCTAGGACCCGGTGGTTGGCTAGGCCGTCCTACCCACCATCCCTGGCTCCTACGGCGAGCAGCTGGCTTGGCGTGGCATTGGCCCACCACCTCCGCATGCACTAGTGTTAGGGTCATGCCACGGAGGAGTGGGGGCACATGGGGGGAAGGAGGGAGGGGATGGGAGGTGGGGGTGTCCGTCGTTGCCGCTGTTGGCGATTGGGAGGGTGCACCGCGCATGGCTAAGGGGAGACAACATGGTTGAGTGGTCATGGGGGATGGTAGTGGTGAGGGGAGGGGGAGGTGGGCGTCGCTGGGGGCTAGGGTTGCGAGGGAGAGTTTTCCTTTAGAAGCTGTGTGCTCGTTGTTGTTGACAAGTTTTTCAAATATGCTCATTTTGTGGCTATGGAGCACCTGCTCACTGCTTTGGATGTCACTATGCAATACATGCAACACATCTATAAGCTACATGGTATGCCTTCATCTTTGATCGAAGTGGCGGAGTGTTGGTAGTTGTTAATGCAGACAGATAAATCCACAAGCGCACGAATACCACTGTAGCTTTCACCCGGGAGTGTTCCAAGGTATCGATTTCCATGGGAAACATGAAGTGTACTAGAAAGGATCAAGGTTGTCCAAGGAAAAGTGTTTTCATGGGTAGAGAGTGGTTTTCTAAGGCGTTTCCCAAGAGAATCTACATAACCAAGATTCAGACTTACTAAACTCACTTACTTTGGAGAAACAGTACCTTTCCGACCCTCGAGGGGGGTGAGAAAATGTGGTCGGGGGAAGGCTGCCAAAAAGCTCTACAAAAACACCAATCCGAACATGGTTGACTACAGAGGCCTAGTTAGAGCTGTCACCTCTGGGGCTACCAAAACTATCTGTGGGATTAGGAGCAAACTTAGGTAAACACTAGCCTAGACACCACGTCTATGCTAACGATTACTACTCTAGTTTGGTACCTTAGACTAGAGCACTCGGTCGAGCAAGTTCCCATAAGTAAAGTGAAGTAAGACTTGAACTTAGTCAAATAGAAAGCTTGAAAATACCAAGAAGAACCTGGATATTACTCAAAGATGAGTCGGCTCCGTAGAGGTACAATGTCAAGGAGGACCCGACACACCCGGTTCCTCCTTAGCTCTCTTCCTCTCCTCTCTACCTATTTTGTATTACAACTAGGTCTGATGCACCTAGAGGAACACTACTACTAAAAGTATGAAGAGTGAAGCTCAAGTGTAGGGTGTGTGTGAGTGGAAAGGCCTCCCCTTCTTTTATAGCAGCTTGTTGGTCAGTTTAAAGGAATATTTTGGAGGAGATCCCCAGCGCACCGCCCTCGATAGCAATTATTGCAATGCCTAGAGAAGGTTGTGTAACACCCCAGGTGTTTGTCACCAGTTAAGCAATGGGTTTAAACTCAACCATGGCATGTTAAGTGGTGTTGGAGATGTTAGGTCAAACATATGAAAGTGAGCCACCACTTAAACTTGGACCATGCACCATTGCTTACATGCTTCCCTTTCTAAAAAGTATGCTTGAGTAATGTTGGATGTACTTGTTTCATGTGTCTCGCATCAACATCCATCTATATTGATCACTGGAAAAGTTTCATGAAGTTTGGAATCAAGAAGTCACATGAAATGACAAGTTATGTCCTTGCCAGAATTGTTTTATTAAGTGAATGGAATTATAGGTCATCAACCAAACCTTGCTACCTTGCCCAAATGACTCTAATTGAACTCTACAACAAAAGTCATGAAGGGTTGGTGTTGAGCAGAGATCAAGAAAATGCATCAATCGGTCTAAAACTCAGATTTAAGCTTTACCGCGATGCTACTTTGACCAATGTTGACCAATTGCTTACAGTGCTTGCATGGAGTTACACCTTAAATAAAAGTTGAAGCTTGAGTGGAGTAGAACAAACTTTGTTTTTGGAACAAGAGCCAGATCAACTTGGAACTAAGTCAAACCGAGGCTCAAACTTGGAACCTTTAGCTGTTTTTAGTACTCAAAATTTTACTAAGTCTGAGAACTGAAATTTCAGTTTCAGGTTAGCTTGTTTGGAGCTCTGTATCTCCCAAACCAGGCCGAACGAGTTCATGAATCTCATATGAATAGTGCCATTGAGGACCTTTTTGCAGGAAATTTTGCTGAAGTTTCGAAATTCATAGTAATTCATAGGAAATTCGTAAAATAGCAAATGAGGACTTTTTGGAATCTTTGTGAAATTGTCTATGCAGTAGATCTATAATATGACACGTTTTAGTTTAAAGTTTTAGCTGCAAAAATAGATTTGTGCAGTAAGGTTGTAATGCTAGTTGAATTTGTTATTTTTCACAACTGCAGATCTAGGGCTCCAAATGAAGTGAAATTTTTGTGGCATGCTACTCATGTGATAGTTGATGTGTGGTAAAAATTTCATGAGTATTGGATGAAGTATGAGTGAGTTATTGATTTATCTCGCTCTCACATGATTTCTTGCAATAGCAAATTGTCTTTTTCATAGAGGCAAGTATACTTATGCAAATGGTATGAAAGTTGTACAGTAGACTATTGAGAGGATATGTGAGCTAGTGTAATTTTTGTAGAATTTATTGTGCATTTTATTATATGTTCATAAATACACCTTGATGTCTAAATAAATTAAGAAATGCTTTAATAAAATTTAATTAGAGGTGAGCACCATGCTTTCTAGTGTTCTTTAGTCATGTGTGAAATGTTTGTAAAGTTGGTTTTGCCCAATTATGTGTTTGCAACATAAGTTAATAATTATTTTCTTGCCGATGTGGTTTATGGACAGATCTAGGAACTTAGCAAAGTTCTTTATGATAATGTGCTTTGTTGTGAAACTTGTTTATACAAAAGTTGTAGATAATTCATGTATCTAGCTGCTGTTAAAATTTGGTGTCATTTGGCCAAGTAGTTTGTGACTTATGCCTGTTTAAAGTTGGGTTTCAGAAATGGCTGCTCTCTGTCAATTGTGGACCAGTTTCTGTAAATGGGTATATATGACTTAGTTAACTTGAGAATAATGCTAAGATAATTAAAGATGAATTGTAGAAAATTTCATAAGCTTTCCAGAATGCCTTGTTGCATAGCTATTGGATTTGTATAACTCTAGTTACGATCCAAACATGAAGCTGTTGTTTCCAGTCCAGAAATAGACATATACTAATTGTGGTTGTTTACTCCATGTGTTGCTAAGTGTGGCTTATGCCCTTGTTGATGGTAAAGTTACGATACTTGTGACCTTGTTAAACTTGTGTCATGCTTGATGTGCTTGCTCTCTATGGTTAGTTGTGTGATGTTAGTTAAATAGCTATTGGTGTCTATGTATTGCATAATCTTGTGTTACCATTCATCACATTCATACACATGCATCTTGCATCTCATTTAGGTACGCTAGATGAACCACGTGAAGGATGTGATGTGGAGCCGAACTCGAAGATTGGGTTTGGTGGATCTATCCCGAAGATTGAAGGACTAAGCAAGTGCTAGGACCAGAGATGTCACCAAGTCGGCGCAAGCTAACTGAACTGACTTGTGTCGGATCCCAGGCAAGCCCCGGAGCATTTAAGTCTCCTAGTATTTTACAAATGATTACTTAAGTTCTTATGATTGATGCATTAGGTTATAAGAGTTGAATGGAACCACTTGATGCATATAAATTCCTTGTCCAGATATATACACCGCTAACCCTGTATAGGTCCAGACTCGAATATATGCTTAGCCATGCTTAGACCGGTAGAAGTCGGGTGATTTCCTGTCACCTACGAGATATGGGTGGAAACCGGAGCACGGTTGGCTATATTTGCTATCATGGAACAGAACCATGGGGTGAAAGTAAATCGAGGCTGGGCGGAGTCTATGTGTAGGTTGACTCGTGTGATTCTATCTGTGCCGATTAAGGACCGTACCATTGTTGGCGCTTCTGACAAGATTGAACGCATGCCTATCACTTAGCTGGCCGGATAACTCGTTCCGACCGCGAAGCCGAGTAGCTCAACTCAGGCCGGGCCCCATTCTGTTGTGCGCTCCTTGCGGGGGCGATCAGACTGAACCCAAGGGCAGGCTAGGCCTGAACGTCCTGGCATTTGGTGTCCCTGACTGTGCGGCACGGTACGAGCCCACGAAATGTGTACCTGAGTTGTACCAAAGGTGACCTAAGGTGACCGTTGATCTGGTCTGCCTGGGTTTGTGTTAGGAATAAATTCCTAGCTGGTTGAAATCGATTCGAATCGCCGTCTCTCCCGGATAGTGAGAAACTTGGCTAGTCCCAACATCGTAGTAATTGGATTATGGAATGTGATGGTTCGGATAAACATGGAATTATTATACCTGCTATGGTTACTATTGTATGCTCTAAAAAGATATACCACATGTTTGGCACAGGATAGTTGCTAATCTAGAGATGGATAGTTATAATTAACTTGATGATAGAATTATAATTGTATAATTGAGTAATCGCTTTTTATGCAAAATGTTGTCAAGCTACCTCCACTTATAAAGCCTTGCATACTCCTTGAAGTCAATTTTATTTCTGGTTATGACGGGTAAGTCTAGCTGAGTACATTCGAGTACTCAGGGTTTATCCCACCATGTTGCAGGTGAGGTTTTGGCCTGCTGAAGATGGTGGTTAACCGCCGGTGGGCTCGGGGACTCTATATTTACTTCTCATCTACATGCTTTTGTCTGAGGATGTCACGTATGCTAGCAATGTATTTGAAACTTATATTAATGTAATCATTTGAAAGCTATGTTGTTTTCACCAATCGATTTTGAAACCCCAAACTTGTACTATTAATTGTGAACTCATTGTAATATTATTTCCGCTGCAACTCTGTGTATGTGATGTGTATTTGCTTAATCACGCGATCTTGGTTGTGATGTTGATTTACCGAGGTCTTGCGTGACGCTCGGCGGACTACCGGATTTATATAAGTGAGAGTATGCACGTGTCAACGTGTTAGCGGGGACAGTCGTACTTGATCTTGTATAAATTGGGCGGTTCTGTCACAGCTGGTATCGGAGCGAGATTAAGCATAATACTGTCATGTACTTAGTTTTCAAAACAAAGTTTTGTTTTAAAAAGCCTATTTTGACTAAAATTTTAGCTACAGGCAAATTTGTCAAAACTAATTTACAACACTATGCTAGCGACATCCTCCTTTATGCCCAGTTAAGGACTATTAGGTGGCTATCTAAGTACTAACTTTGAGGGATGTACTTTATTGCAATTTTTACTTTCGTCGTCCATACGGCGTGCTATTGTATGGATGCCATTCGCTTGAATGGTAATGTATGGATCAATTGCCTCTACACCTAGGTAAGTATGAGTTGTGAGAGCATGATTGTCCAACTATCGGTCTAGGGGAGAGTTAGCTGTGGTTGCTGGAATATTTACATGTTACACACATGTATATATGAAGGTACTTAATTATGGGTATATCTGCCGGGTAGCTATGGATACTGAAGTATATATATCTAGGGATGTATATATGGAAAGTATCTTAGTTTACTGCTTTCATTGTGTGCTTATTTATCTCTTGTGGGAATGGGCTGCAATGAATTTGCCTACAGGTACGCTAACCATGAATGCATAGATTGAATATAGCTGACGACTAGCTATATATCGAGAGAGTACATGTTATGCCACCAACATAGAACATGATTGCCGCCTTAGGCTGGCAATTTTGTGAGGACGAGCATGCATCATGATTATGCTTGTGCATAAATATGCTTCCCTCACTGTGCTCTAATACTAAGTAATGTTACTATCTTCCCTGTGTGAAGCTAGCCAAAATACCTTGTCCCATGCTGCTTGAATAACTATGCTTGAAGATAGTGTGTGATTAGCTTTGCCTTGTATGTTTGCTTCTAAAAGGAAATAAAAGATAACAGTACCTTATCACCATGTTGTGCATGATATGTGTAGTGGTGTTGCAGTAGGTGACTGCTTGTTATGTACGAGCTTTGTGCTTAGTAATAGTCGCTTAAGCTAATTGGATTGAGTGTTTTGAAATGCTTGCTTAAGACCAGGATGTAGGTGTGGATGCTCGTTATCTAGGTAGTGCCGTAGCTGTCACCCCTTTTGTCCTCGATAAGCATACGAGTGTTGAAGAGCACTATCCTGGAACAACGTCCAAGTTTTGGTAATCTCATGGTTGTCGTTTTCAATTGAGTTCTCTCATAGGAGCCGGAGCCTATACATGTGGTTGCTAGCCATTGAATGTTGTGCTACGAAGACCTTTATCCATGTCTTTGCTTGACCTTAGGCCCAAGCTTAGCTCCCTTCTTTGCTCGCATGTTTTGTGGTTGTCCCGCTCCTGTGTGGGAGGACCTTGCTCAAAAATCCTTGTTAGATCTCATTGCTCCTTCTTCTACTGATGATCTGGTGCAACGCTAATCGCTATCTACCTTGCTTTGGAACCTTTTCCTCATAGATCATGTCATTATTTTATCAACCGAATCCCTAGTCAGTGCCTTGGCTCTGTCCCTTGAATCTTGTTTATTTTGTCTCCAACTCTCTCAAGTCTCTGGACAGTTATCAGTCTTGATCTCATGTTGCTGCTCGACAAGACCAAATCGCATGTTAATCTTGACCTGGTAATCACTTGGTGGACACAAGACGTATATGGAAATTCAGCAAGAAGTCCCCTGCTCAGTTGTCTTTGGCAATTAAGCTATGTTCTCTTGCGCTATGTTTTGATCTTCAGATCGCCTCCTTGTTGATTTCTAACCTTGTGACTATCCTTGTTTGCTATCCCTCTTTTGCACAATGCTTGTTCTTACAATCTAATTGGTGCCGCTAGAAATTTCACTTTGGTTGTATGTTCAGTAATGGTGCCACGATTAGCAATCTACGGTGCCATGATGAAACCGAGAGCCTCCTGTGGGTGCACACACAAGGATGTGCTGCTTGGCACACGCTGGTATCGAGGTTCCTAGTCATGATCCATTACAGAACTACACCGATATGTTATTCTCACGTGAGCTCTTCCTTGGTTATCTCTCCTTATCATGGTAGAAGATCTGTATGTTGAATCAGATGCAATAGGACTTCCTTCTGGAGTCGTCCAACAGTTAACCTTTGAAGAACAGGTCACTAACAGGAACATAAACAGACTGCAAGAGGTGGTAGACAAGTGACTCTACTCGACATGACTGTCCCTGTAATGACGTCGGTCATCTAGTGAGCAACTTATGTCATCTTCGTTGGATCAGAAAGGTGCACCACACTTAAGGTTGAACAAGTTATCAGTAGGATGATAAATGGACCAATATATTATGTGCTGTAATAGGTCACCTGGTATATATGAGTTCCTATCCAAGTTCTCAATCTTTAGGTGCATAAGGATCACGTAGACGAACCGACCTTCTTTGGTGTGACCCCTTTCTGCTGACTTCAATGGTGACCATCTGTATGCTTCGACCACAATTTTTATTATCAAGAGTGAAGATTTGGAACCTTTTCAGTGTTGAGGGACAACTGATTTGTTACCAGTAGGAAAGTTAGTCTTCGGTTAGGTAACGACTATTTGGTAACTATGAAGACCCATGGATCTACATGCCCACCAAAATTTGTGCATATTGGAGCAGTAGTTTGTGAGATATGAACAGAAGACTGAAGAGTACAGAATCTGTAATTTCTTTATGACTGTGATCATCCTTCGCATTCGAAAGTTGTGTTTGCAATTGATGCTAGGTATGTAACGCGGTCAATAATTGTTGCTAGATAATACTTTAGATGCCCTAAAGAAGACTCCTTGGACCCCTTTTGTACCTTGTTCTTGGCCTCTTCTATCAACAATATTCGAGCAATCGAGGTGTTCCACGAGTCAATTTATACCCTTGCAAATCGAAAGTAATTGGAAAGGTGTCAAACCGTAGATTTTCGGATTATGGTTTTTGAGATATTGATTGGCCTTAGAATGGAAGCCTCGACTTCAAATATAGTTTAAGAAGGCTGGTTTTGCTACGATGCAAGTCAACCCACCTTGCTGTGCAACTGCACCACGAAGGCAAATTGTACTCAACCTGCTTGGTAGTGAACTAGTCCCTAGTTTTGTGATTACTTACAACTTGTGTTGTCCTCCAAGCCTCGCTAACATCCTTCTACGTCAATGGTTCTCCAATGCTGACATGCCTTTGGTACCTTATATGTGTTTTTACCCAAGAGGTTGCATCAGATTCAACCCAGATCACTATTGCAACTTGGATCCAAAGGCTTCCTAAGGAATGATCATCAAGAATGTTGAGCCGATAGAGTCAGCTATTACGTTTACCACTCACTCAACAGACTCAGACCATACAATATTGTTATCAGAGAAAGAGAACTGCACACATGAACCATTGCAACGAGTATCCTTTAGAAGATTATGATCTAGTGCAAGTCCATATGGTCTGTGCTATATCCACTAGGGAAGTAGATGCTACAAGTATTTAGTCTATGTTTGTATCGCTCTTCGTACATCGAGGACGAAGTACATAGGACATTGCTATCTTGGATTCCTCCCAAAGTAACAATACTTCATGAAGGCCAATGAAGGAAATTCTTCAGACAAAACTTACTACAAAGGACAAGTATCAGCAAGTGTCTTGACCAAATTAGCCTCTCTTATGCTTGAAGCTATGTAGCCTAAAGCTATCGCTGATATTGGAAACTGGTAGCATGTCTCTCTTCCATAAAAGTCTTTCGTCCTAAATCTCGGGACACGATTCTTTTAAGAGGGGAGGGCTGTAACACCCCAGGTGTTTGTCACCAGTTAAGCAATGGGTTTAAACTCAACCATGGCATGTTAAGTGGTGTTAGAGATGTTAGGTCAAACATATGAAAGTGAGCCACCACTTAAACTTGGACCATGCACCATTGCTTACATGCTGCCCTTTCTAAAAAGTATGCTTGAGTAACATTGGATGTACTTGTTTCATGTGTCTCGCATCAACATCCATCTATATTGATCACTGGAAAAGTTTCATGAAGTTTGGAATCAAGAAGTCACATGAAATGACAAGTTATGTCCTTGCCGGAATTGTTTTATTAAGTGAATGGAATTATAGGTCATCAACCAAACCTTGCTACCTTGCCCAAATGACTCTAATTGAACTCTACAACAAAAGTCATGAAGGGTTGGTGTTGAGCAGAGATCAAGAAAATGCATCAATCGGTCTAAAACTCAGATTTAAGCTTTACCGCGATGCTACTTTGACCTATGTTGACCAATTGCTTATAGTGCTTGCATGGAGTTACACCTTAAATAAAAGTTGAAGTTTGAGTGGAGTAGAACAAACTTTGTTTTTGGAACAAGAGCCAGATCAACTTGGAACTAAGTCAAACCGAGGCTCAAACTTGGAACCTTCAGCTGTTTTCAGTACTCAAAATTTTACTAAGTCTGGGAACTGAAATTTTAGTTTCAGGTTAGCTTGTTTGGAGCTCTGTATCTCCCAAACCAGGCCGAATGAGTTCATGAATCTTTAAAATAAGTTGTAGTACTCATATAGATAAACAACTTGTATTACTAAGGTTTTTGCTGAAACTGGACGTAATATGGTGTATAAGGGGGGAGAAGAATGCAGTTTCAGTCACCACGTAACTGAACTGTAGAATTCGGTTTTGAGGTACCCTCCTTTGAAGATCCATATCTCCAAATCTAGGCTGAGTGAGCTCTTGATGATTAAAGCAATCTTGTTCACCTCACAAAGATATACATATTTTCCTCTTTCGTCATGATCACAGGACCACCGCATCGGGAGTTAGAGGATGGGAAAGTTAGTGTTTCAGTCATATTTTCGCGGTGGTATTTCGTAATCTACCGAAGCAGCAGCCATGTCCGACGCGCACAGGCTTTCGACGCCGCGTGGCCTTGCGCTCGCTCGCATGCTTGCCACGGCGCCCCGCTCGCTCATCTTGGTCACCTGAGCGCCCTCCCTCTTCCCTCCTGCTCTCTCATTTCTCCCTTGCTCTCTATTGTTTGTGCGTGGCCTCGTCCGCCATGGACGGCCGGTAGAGCTCGCTGCCACCGCCGCTCCCTTCTTTGTCCTCACAGCCAATCACCGCACAGCCAAGTACGGCAGAGCCTCCACCGCAGCGCGGCCACAGCCCTCATTCGCAGCCAGCAACGGTCGTCGCTTCGCCACCGTCGTGCCCTCCCCTGCCGTGCCGCTCCGCCACCGAGCTGCGGGCTCGCGTGGCCGGGCCAACTCGGTCCGCCTCGGGCCGAGCCGAGCTGTCCCCTGGGTGTGCACGACTCCCCTGATGCTCCACTACTACTCCACCGCCGCCGACTAGGCTCCTACGACCGTCAGTGGCGAACTCTTGCGCCTCCCCTACTGTGATTTGCGACCAGGGACCTTGGGTTGAAATTCGAAGGTAAGGAGGGGCCCAAATGCACAGCCTATGACTGATATGAATACTGCCGTTGAGGACCTTTTTGCAGGAAATTTTGCTGAAGTTTGGAAATTCATAGTAATTCATAGGAAATTCATAAAATAGCAAATGATGACTTTTTGGAATCCTTGTGAAATTGTCTATGCAGTAGATCTATAATATGACATATTTTAGTTTAAAGTTTTAGCTGCAAAAATAGATTTGTGCAGTAAGGTTGTAATGCTAGTTGAATTTGTTATTTTCCATAACTGCAGATCGAGGGCTCCAAATGAAGTGAAATTTTTGTGGCATGCTACTCATGTGATAGTTGATGTGTGGTAAAAATTTCATGAGTATTGGATGAAGTATGAGTGAGTTATTAGTTTATCTCGCTCTCACATGATTTCTTGCAATAGCAGATTGCCTTTTTCATAGAGGTAGGTATACTTATGAAAATGGTATGAAAGTTGTACAGTAGATTATTGAGAGGATATTTGAGCTACTGTAATTTTTGTAGAATTTATTGTGCATTTTATTATATGTTCATAAATACACCTTGATGTCTAAATAAATTAAGAAATGCTTTAAGAAAATTTAATTAGAGGTGAGCACCATGCTTTCTGGTGTTCTTTAGTCATGTGTGAAATGTTTGTAAAGTTGGTTTGCCCAATTATGTGTTGCAACATAAGTTAATAATTATTTTCTTGCCGATGTGGTTTATGGACAGATCTGGGAACTTAGCAAAGTTCTTCATGATAATGTGCTTTGTTGTGAAACTTGTTTATACAAAAGTTGTAGATAGTTCATGTATCTAGCTGCTGTTAAAATTTGGTGTCATTTGGCCAAGTAGTTTGTGAGTTATGCCTGTTTAAAGTTGGGTTTCAGAAATGGCTGCTCTCTGTCAATTGTGGACCAGTTTCTGTTAATGGGTATATATAACTTAGTTAACTTGAGAATCATGCTAAGATGATTAAAGATGAATTGTAGAAAATTTCATAAGCTTTCCAGAATGTCTTGTTGCATGGCTATTGGATTTGTATAACTCTAGTTACGATCCAAACATGAAGCTGTTGTTTCCAGTCCAGAAATAGACATGGTAGCTGTGGTTGTTTACTCCATGTGTTGCTAAGTGTGGCTTATGCCCTTGTTGATGGTCAAGTTATGATACTTGTGACCTTGTTAAACTTGTGTCATGCTTGATGTGCTTGCTCTCTATGGTTAGTTGTGTGATGTTAGTTAAATAGCTATTGGTGTCTATTTCTTGCATAATCTTGTGTTACCATTCATCACATTAATACACATGCATCTTGCATCTCATTTAGGTACGCTAGATGAACCACGTGAAGGATGTGATGTGGAGCCAAACTCGAAGATTGGGTTTGGTGGATCTATCCCGAAGATGGAAGGACTAAGCAAGTGCTAGGACCGGAGATGTCACCAAGTCGGTGCAAGCTAACTGAACTGACTTGTGTCGGATCCCAGGCAAGCCCCGGAGCATTCTAAGTCTCCCAGTATTTTACAAATGATTACTTAAGTTCTTATGATTGATGCATTAGGTTATAAGAGTTGAATGGAACCACTTGATGCATATAAATTCCTTGTCCAGATATATACACCGTTAACCCTGTATAGGTCTAGACTCGAATATATGCTTAGCCATGCTTAGACCGGTAGAAGTCGGGTGATTTCCTGTCACCTGCGAGATATAGGTGGAAACTGGAGCACGGTTGGCTATATTTGCTATCGTGGAATAAAACCATGGGGTGAAAGTAAATTAAGGCTGGGCGGAGTCTATGTGTAGGTTGACTCGTGTGATTCCGTCTGTGCCGATTAAGGACCGTACCGTTGTTGGCGCTTCTGACAAGATTGAACGCATGCCTATCACTTAGCTGGCCGGATAACTCGTTCCGACCACGAAGCCAAGTAGCTCAACTCAGGCCGGGCCGTATTCTGTTGTGCGCTCCTTGCGGGGGCGATCAGACTGAGCCCAAGGGCAGGCTAGGCCTGAACGTCCTGGCATTTGGTGTCCCTGACTGTGCAGCACGGTACGAGCCCACGAAATGTGTACCTGAGTTGTACCAAAGGTGACCTAAGGTGACCGTTGATATGGTCTGCCTGGGTTTATGTTAGGAATAAATTCCCAGCTGGTTGAAATCGATTCGAATCGCCGTCTCTCCCGGATAGTGAGAAACTTGGCTAGTCCCAACATCATAGTAATTGGATTATGGAATGTGATGGTTCGGATAAACATGGAATTACTATACCTACTATGGTTACTATTGTATGCTCTAAAAAGATATACCACATGTTTGGCATAGGATAGTTGCTAATCTAGAGATGGATAGTTATAATTAACTTGATGACAGAATTATAATTGTATAATTGAGTAATCGCTTTTTATGCAAAATGTTGTCAAGCTACCTCCACTTATAAAGCCTTGCATACTCCTTGAAGTCAATTTTATTTCTGGTTATGACGGGTAAGTCTAGCTGAGTACATTCGAGTACTCAGGGTTTATCCCACCATGTTGCAGGTGAGGTTTTGGCCTGCTGAAGATGGTGGTTAACCGCCGGTGGGCTCGAGGACTCTATATTTACTTCTTATCTACATGCTTTTGTCTGAGGATGTCACGTATGCTAGCAATGTATTTGAAACTTATATTAATGTAATCATTTGAAAGCTATGTTGTTTTCACCAATCGATTTTGAAACCCCAAACTTGTACTATTAATTGTGAACTCATTGTAATATTATTTCCGCTGCAACTCTGTGTATGTGATGTGTATTTGCTTAATCACGCGATCTTGGTTGTGATGTTGATTTACCGAGGTCCTGCGTGATGCTCGGCGGACTACCGGGTTTATATAAGTGAGAGTATGCACGTGTCAACGTGTTAGCGGGGACAGTCGTACTTGATCTTGTATAAATTGGGTGGTTCTATCATAGGTTGGGCCCGAGGCACACCAACAGGGGTACGACCGCACTCTAGTTGGGCCTCCTTGACTCCATTTTCATCAGGTGATCTTCTTTGGGCTTATAGAGTGGGCCTATGGTTGTTTGACACTGAATGGAGATGGCTTGCTTTGGTTTTGGCCTTGTTCATCATATGCTTTGGCCCTAAATTTATTGGTAGTGGGCCTTCTCCCCCTTGGGCTTATGTCTGGTATTTGTTTTGTGATGTTTTTTGTATACTTTAAGCACTTTTCAATATAATTTCGACATGTCCTCCTATAAATGATGAATCACCAAAACTCATGGAATTGGTTAGTTGTAAGCCCTAACCCTAAGTCTAGTGTTCATATGAATTCATTTTATGTGTTATTTGGTGGTTAAAAATGGGAGTCAAGGACCACCAACAAGCTCCCCCACACTTAGTTCTTTGCTGGTCCTGAGCAAAGTTTTAAGATAAAGTAAACATAAACATAACTATTCAAGATATGGAACCAGCATAATGATTATTCCAAAACTTTACCTCATACCTGTGGGGTTATGTGGAGTGGCTAACATATCTTCTTTGAGTGGTTGAGAAGTGGAACGGCTTTGAAATAAAGTCATCTCATCCCATTTTCTTATCTTAGTAACTTGGAGGTTTTGTAATCTTTTTGAAATAAAGCATAGTTCACATATACTCCTCAAAATGGTACTCTCAAATCACTTAGTGGTATATGTTTCCTCACCAAGGCACATCAAAGCAATGCCTTCTTTTCTTTCCTACTTCTAAAAAGCTTATTTGGGGCTCAGGTAGGAAAAGTGTGTGGGCATACTTTGCATATTTTGCTAAGTCAAACAATGGATCCATGGAGAAGATTGTCATACGATCAAATCAAGATGTGCATGTGTGTGGTTATATGGTGGATAGATGGATAAACAAATTTTATTATGCTCCTTGAAACATATCTCTCTCTTATTGGATCATGGAAATTTTTTTGGTGAGAACATGGGCTATCTTTATTCTCATCTTTTTTCTTTTCTTTTCTTTCTCTTTGTTCTTTTTTTTATATTTTTTCCTGATAGCCCCATGTTTCTTTTGGCAACAAAACTTTGAGAGAAATAATTAACAAGGATTTGGAGCATTTATTTTGATGGAACCTAACAAACATGTTTTTGTCCACTCCCAGTGTAGGCGTAGAACATTTTTGGGTGGTTCTATATGGAAGGCATGTTTTTGTGCCTACTCCTAGTGCAGGAGTAGTGCTGTGTATGTGATCTTGATTTTAAGGGTATGATAAATTTCTCAACAAGGGTCAACAAAGTTTGACAAAGCTCAACACAAAAAACAAGTAGCATGCGTGGAAGGTTTTCAACATGATCTTTTGCCCTTGGTAGGAATTTTTCTCACCATTGAGGAGTATGTGAAGCTATGGATTTTGACATTTTATCAAAAATAAATTCTCCAAGTACTTTGAATAGAAAATGTTGGATTTCCATGTCAAGCCATATCTCACTTCACAACAACTTAGTCAATATGTTTTTCCTATATGATATTTTCCCACAAGTACCAAGTATGTGTAAGGAATAAAGATTATGCAGGGCAATCTCAAAGAGCTATATTCATTTTCACTTACAAATATAATTAAACTCTAAGTGTGAAACATGGTTCTTTTTAATTAGCTTGTTTAAATGAGTGTAGAACTAGGGGAAAGCTAATGAATAGATGGGAAGGAATCAAACCAAGTTGTGTGTAGGCTTCTCCACCAGTTCATGATGTGGTTTGGTGCTTTTGTTCTTAATGGAGGTGTTACACACCCCTACACTTCTTTGGAGCTATATCCGGCTTTTATTTAAAGACAAAAAGTGGTGAAAATAAAAGGGAGATTCTTCTAGTGAGGGACACCAGAGAGCCAAAAATTTATTTAACTTAAAATATTAGTCTAAAATCTAAAAAGAATGAGAACATATATGATGAACCAAAGAAGCATATTTTTGTATCATTATTGTTTTGTGACTTTATCATGGTGAGCATGGCATAAAGGTAAAACAAGGTAGAGACAACCAAGACAAAATCAATGAATGAAGCATGTCATGAGATGTTTTTAGTGAAGTTCAACCCCACACTTGAATTTTGCAATATGCAAAAACAAGTTTGGATGGTAACACTTTTCGTTGAATATGCTTCATTGTTGAATGATGTTTGGTTGGATTTACCTTGTGTTTTAACCCTTCTTTCTTTTTGCTCAAACCTGAAAGGTTAGTGACAAAAATACCCGAAGGAGCAATTTCACAATTATGTCCTTAAGCTCACTGTCAAAAGTCATGTCATTATTTTATTATTATTATTATTATTATTATTATTATTATTATTATTATTATTATTATTATTATTATTATTATTATTATTATCATCATTTTATGGAAGTAAAATGATTTTTTGAAAAGAATAATTTTATTAAAGGTAATGATAGAACAGGTTATCTCCCGGAAGTGCTTGTTCTTGGACAAAAGCTCATCCTTGGGAAACCTTCAAACTAGAACTCGTGATGGTGAAGTGGTTTCCCCTCCAACACCAACCTTTGCGGGCCTATCTATAAATTCATGCCAAAACACCACAGGATTTGCAAAATTTATGATGGACAAAAGCATCTACGTACAACAACCTTTTCAAAGATTTTGTGGACAGGGAGCAAGAAAGGGTTGTAGCTTTTGTAGGTGATGGCAGAGATAAAGATTGATTTGGGAAATTTTTCATATGAGCATGGAATTGATGGGATGGTCAGGAAATAACTTCCATGTTCATTGATAAAATCTTCCGTTTCAGGGGGAGCACTTTCTTTCTCATGATAATTCAAATCCTCCACAAGACTTGGATAGGTGATGGTTGTTACAAAGATTGACATAAGCTCACCCCTAAGATCAAGAGCAGATTTGAATTCTACCATCATGCTTAGAGATTGAGAAGACCAGACGGATAGATAATCTTTACTTATTCCATAATGTAACTTCTCTTTTCTAGAAATGTTCCCAAAATCAACATTAAGGGAAAGGTCATCCTTGATTTCAAAGGGGTATGTGAAAGGATGGGGTTCATCATCCCCTAAAGTGTGATGTGTACCCTTAATGGGAAGTTTTTTGGCAACCGGATCATGAGAAAGATTTGAAGGAATTTTGGATTCGGTTGCAAGTGCCTCCTCTTTTTGGCCAGGGCCGGACTGAATTGTTTCCTCAGGAAACTCATCATAAATGTCAGTGTAAGGGCTATTTTCAAGGTTTTTCTCAAGAATGGCTTTCCCCTCACTAATGGTTTTGTGTGCGAATGAGCCTCCAGAATATATGTCAAGGTGGAGAGCAACTTCTTTGCTAAGACCAAGATGGAAGTGATCTAGAAGGACATGGTCAGGCAAAGAAAGGTTTGGACCAACATTGATAAGGTTTGTGAACCTAGACCAACCTGCTCCTAGAGTCTCCTTCTCATTCTGCTGAAAGGTAAGAATTTCTATTCGAAGGGTAGCGATTCGAGAAAGAAGGAAGAAAGTAAGACAAAATTTGTCTTGAAGTTCATCCCAATTTCCTTTTACTCCTACCGTATGAGCATACCATTGTTTTGCTCTTCCCAAAAGGGAAAACAGAAGCAGTTTCCATTCGATAGTCTCATGTGTCATGCCAGCAATGGTCAAGCAAGAACATAGTTGCTCAAATTCCCGAAGGTGGGTATAAGGATTTCCATCTTCTTGCCTAGAAAAGGATTGCTCCCAAACCATGGCTATGAAAGCAGGGTGAAGCTCATAGCCATTTATAAGAATAGGATGTGATGACTGTGGCGGCTCCAATGATTCTCCCTTTGGAGCGGAGTACTTAAGGATAGGTGTGGAATCCATGTGGTAGGTGATGGTTGTTGTAAGGTGATTATGTGGGTGGTAAAAGGAAAAAGATACACAGATGACTTGGTTTGGTTCTAGAATAGCTACCGTTCCCCAACAACGACACCAGAAAGCTTATTGGTATTTGTTAACACAGACAGATAAATCTGTAAGTGCACGGATACCACTGTAGCTTTCACCCAGGAGTATTCCAAGGTATCGATTTCCATGGGGAACATGAAGTGTACTAGAAAGGATCAAGGTCATCCAAGGAAAAGTGTTTTTGTGGGTAGAGAGGCGTTTTCTAAGGTTTTCCCAAGATAAACTAGATAACCAAGATTCAGGCTTACTAAACTCACTTACTTCGGAGCAACAATACCTTTTTGATCCTCGAGGGGGGTGAGAAAAAGTGGTCGGGGGAAGGCTGCCAAAAAGCTCTACGAGAACACTAATCCGAACGTGGTGGACTACATAGGTCTGGTCAGAGCTGTCACCTCTAGAGCTACCACAACTATCCATGGGATTAGGCGCAAACTCAGTTAAACACTAGCCTAGACACCATGTCTATGCTAACGATTACTACTCTTGTATGGTACCTTAGACTAGAGCACTCGGTCAAGCGAAGTTCCTGTAAGTAAAGTGAAGTAAGACTTGAACTTAGTCAAATAGAAAGCTTGAAAATACCAAAAGAAGAACCTGTATATTACTCAAAGACGGGCTCCGTAGAGATATGAAGTCGAGGAGGACCCGATAGACCCGATTCCTCCTTAGCTCTCTTCCTCTCCTCTCTACCTATTTTGTATTACAACTAGGTGTGATGCACCTAGAGAGACACTACTACTAAAAGCATGAAGAGTGAAGCTCAAGTGTAGGGTGTGTGTGAGTGGGGAGGCCTCCCCCTCCTTTTATAGTAGCTTGTTGGTCGGTTTGAAGGATTATTCCGGAGGAGATCCCCAGCGCACCACCCTCCACAGCCATTATTGCATCGCCTGGAGAAGGTTGGGCCCGAGGCACGCTAGTAGGGGTGCAGCCGCACCCGTGCCCTAGCTGGGCCTCCTTGAGTCCATTTTCGTCACGTGAACTTCTTTGGGCTTCTAGAGTGGGCCTGTGGTTGTTTGACGCTAACTGGAGATGGCTTGCTTTGGTTTTGGCCTTGTTCTTCATATGCTTGGGCCTTGAATTGCCTGGTAATGGGCCTTCTCTCCTTTGGGCTTATGTCGCGTATTCGTTTTGTGATGTTTCTTGTATACTTTAAGCACTTTTTCTATGTAATTCCGACATGTCCTCCTATAAATGATGAATCAACAAAAATCGTGGAATTGTTTAGTTGTAAGCCCTGTGTTCATATGAATTCATTTTTTGTGTTATTTGGCGGTTAAAAATGGGGGTTAATAAGGACTGTCAACACGGAGCTTGATGGGAAAACAAGAGGGGGCCATCAGCACTAATTTCTTAATATACATATTTATTGATTTTGGTCACCAGTTTAATAGCTACTTAATAGACTTTTCAATGAGCAAGGTGGGGCCATGGCCCTCTTTGTCTTGCATATAGCTCCGCCAGTGTTGATATCTAACTGTGATCGCATTTTTATCACTGAGTATGGCAAGAATTGCTTCGATTGGTTGACATTAAACTCAAGATGAGCTCCGCCGAGCACCCTCAAATAGACGGTCAAATCAAGCGGCTCAACCAGTGCATGGAAACGTTCTTACTTTGTTTTGTCCATGCCTGCCCCTCAAAATGGTTACACTAGCTGTACTTGGCCGAATTCTGGTATAATACGTCTTGGCACTCAGGTCTCAACACTCCATTTGAAGCTGGGTATAGCCACTCTCCGAAATAGCTAGGTATTGATGATGCTGCATGTACAGTTCCATCTCTATCAAATTGGATCCAGGAGAAACACACCATGCAATCTTTGATCCAACTATAATTAGCTCGCGCGCAAACTCGAATAAGGAACAGGCCCATAAGACCCGCACTGAGCACTTATCGGTTGGTGAGTGGGTTTACCTCATGCTTCAACCCTATGTCCAGTCTTCTCTGGCATCTTGTTCTAACCAAAAGCTGTCTTATAAGTTCTTTGGCCCTTTTCAAATTCTGTCTCAAGTTGGAATGGTTGCATACAAGCTCAAATTACCTTCTACTTCTCTGATTCACCCTGTGTTCCATGTTTCTCAAGTGAAAAAAGGGGTACAACAAGAAGCTGCTGAACTTCCTTTCCAATTGGACAGTTGGCAAGTTCGTGTGAAAATTCTACAGAAACGAGTGGTAACTTCTTCTGGTGTTGACATTCATCCGTTGGTACAAGTGGTCAGGTATTCCTGTTAGCCTTGCTACTTGGGAAAGTTTGGAGTTACTACAGCAATGTTTTCTTCGAGCTCCTGCTTGGGGACAAGCAGATTTTCTTCCCAGGGAGGAGGGGGGTGGGGGGAGATGTTACCTACTCTCTCCTGCTTGACGATGAAACAGACAGCAAGGGCTCAAGCTGAAACCACAGAGGATGGGCCATGTCGGGGACTTCACGTCTGCAAGCCCAATGTTCATGTGAACGAAGAGTGGGACTGACCCAGGCCGAGCATGTAGCTCTCAGGCCCTTGTGGCTTTCCAGCCATCATATATAAAGAGAGAGAACTAGGACATTATTGTAATAGACAGAACAGTATCTTCTTCCTGCACAAGGTGAGTATATCGCTCGCTGTCGTCTCCCCAAATTGCTGTCTATTCCACACTTGTTCTTGCTTGATCTGCTTCCTTCCTACCTTCCTCTTCCTGTTAACAAAATTGTACATGCCCTCTCCAAACAATTATATCTGAAGACAGTGACAACTATAGTGAGAGATTTAAAACCTTTGGGTTTGAGATAGATGAGTAAGATTTCATTCTAGTACTAGATGGAATGTGACCAGTGTATCTTGTACTGGTAGGTAAATCGCCATAGAAACAGCTGCATCCTGTATCGGTCTCAATACTAGTCTATACGGGTCGTTCCAGCGGCAATACTAGTCATTTCTGGCATTTCGGTCGTATTGTCACCTACCAAATAATGTCAAGTAACACCTTGTTTGATGTGCAATTTATGAACCATATATTATCTTAACGTATATATGTAGCTCTATATACTTCTAGAATGATTATGGATAAAGTTATATATAAATATATCATATACAACTATTTATGTAGATATCTTTATATATTTATATTTCACTAAAGTCTGAAACGGTACACATGCAACGGCGGAGCTACGTGGGGGCCATAGTGCACTACCGGAGACCGGCTCTTTGCCGAGTGCCAGGTGGTTTGCTGAGTGTTGTTTTTCGGGCACTCGGCAAAGACGTCTTTGCCGAGTGTTTTTTTTGACACTCGGCAAAGAGGCTCTTTGCCGAGTGTTTTTTTTTTGACACTCGGCAAAGAGCTTCTTTGCCGAGTGTTTTTTTATTGACACTCGGCAAAGAAAATTTCAAAGCATATTTTGAAGCAGTAAATTAATTCAAATGAAAAAGTTTTCAACAACAAACTAGTATAACTCATCAAGATGTACAATGTTTGTTTTGGTCTTTTCTTCATATGACAAAGTGAAAGTAAATTTGTTCACAAATCTAACATATCTCTCTTGTAGTTTATGAAACTACAAGAGAGATATATAAGATTTGTGAACAATGTTAGAACGACCATGTCGGATGAACAGATGACCAAACAACCAAAATAAACTCTGTAGATTTCGAAAAGTTATGAAACTTTGTAGTTGGCAACTTTTTGATTTGAAATCATCTTGTCATGCAAAACTGCGTTTGAATTTCAAAATTTTAAAATTCAAATTTTGTAAACGACCTCGGATGGGAAAACTTCCTAAACTAAAAGTGTAGATCTCGAAAAGTTACGAAACTTTGTAGTTTACAACTTTTTTATTTGAATTCGTTTAGGGCCTCAAACATGCAATTTACACTTGTCAAAAAGCTTCTTTGCCGAGTGTTTTTTTTTGACACTCGGCGAAGAAGCTTGTTTGCCGAGTGTTTTTTTTGACACTCGGCAAAGAGCTTCTTTGCCGAGTGTTTTTTTTGACACTCGGCAAAAAAAATTTCAAAGCACATTTTGAAACAGTAAATTAATTCAAATGAAAAAGTTTTCAACTACAAAGTTGTATAATTCATCAAGATGTACAATGTTTGTTTTGGTCTTTTCTTCATATGACAAAGTGAAAGTAAATTTGTTCACAAATCTAACATATCTCTCTTGTAGTTTATGAAACTACAAGAGATATATATAAGATTTGTGAACAATGTTAGAACGACCATGTCGGATGAACAGATGACCAAACAACCAAAATAAACTTTGTAGATCTCGAAAAGTTATGAAACTTTGTAATTGACAACTTTTTGATTTGAAATCATCTTGTCATGCAAAATTGTGTTTGAATTTCAAAAATTTAAAATTTGAACTTTTCAAATGACCTCGGATGAAAAAACAACCAAAATAAACTCTGTAGATATCGAAAAGTTATGAAACATTGTAGTTGGCAACTTTTTGATTTGAAAACATCTTGTCATGCAAAACTGCGTTTGAATTTCAAAATTTTAAAATTCGAACTTTTCAAACGACCTCGGATGAAAAAACAACCAAAATAAACTCTGTAGATCTCGAAAAGTTATGAAACATTGTAGTTGACAACTTTTTGATTTGAAAACATCTTGTCATGCAAAACTGTGTTTGAATTTTAAAATTTTAAAATTCAAATTTTGTAAACGACCTCGGATGGAAAAACTTCCTAAACTAAAAGTGTAGATCTCGAAAAGTTATGAAACTTTGTAGTTTACAACTTTTTTATTTAAATTCGTTTAGGGCCTCAAACATGCAATTTACACTCGGTTTAGTATAATATATTGGGAACTAAAACGGAATCCAGACGCAAGTGAGAGTGTGGTGTAGTGGTAGAGGAGGTACGTGCACAGCGGAAGGTCTCGGGTTCGAATCGCGTTGGCCGCGTAGCCATGAAATTCACGCGAAAAATGTTGGAGATGGGTGGGCGCTGGCTGGTGGGGGCCTCTATCGATAAAAAAAAAATTCCATTTTTTTTGGGTAAAAATTCCCATTTTTTTTGGGTTTTTTTCGGTTTCAACTTTGCCGAGTGTCCGATAAAAGACACTCGGCAAAGACACCTTTGCTGACGGGTTCTTTGCCGAGTGTTCTTTGCCGAGTGCAGCACTCGGCAAAGCCTTTGCCGAATGCAAATTGGGCTTTGCCGAGTGCCCCTGGCACTCGGCAAAGCCACTGATTCCCGTAGTGGTGGGTCATGGCCCCCCCCCCCCTTGGTTCTGGAAAATTTCTAAAGTTCATATACTGTTATACTGTTTAGAGGGAATAAAAATACAAATACAAGGCCATGATTTAATAATAGTGTAGAGTCATGATAGCTAGCAAGCAATCAGTCTATCCGTAGGCATGGCAAATAACGCAATCCACATTGAGTCTCCATTTCTCTCTTCTGCTTTTCTTCGTCAGAGTGGCAGTGTCTCCGTGGCTATACATCTCTCACCGCAGATGGCTCTGCACTTGGCATGCCGCAACAGAGCTCTTGCCAGCCTACAAAGCTCTCGGACCGCTGCAAGGTGTCTTCTTATTCAGCACATGCTTGCAAAATGGCCCCCTCTTGCTTGGGCTGCACGCTCCGCACTGTACACATGTATATTCTGGTAAAACAATCGTTGTATACTTAGATGACTGATATTATAAGAGGTGAAACTGTCCTGTATAATCATAACGCCATTTACCTATGTAAAACAATCCTATATAATCTCTTTTTTTTAACAATTCGATAGGAGAGTTGTCATACCATTTAAGAGGTAAAACAATCCAATCGTTATATACTTGATGCCTGATATTATAAGACTAATTACACAAAGAAACCAAACTTCTACACCCAAGCGTGTCCCGCGTCCACAGGCCTGTCGATCTCCTCTAAGCGCCATTTCTGGTATACATAAGCTATGGTTCTTTGTGCCTGCTTGGTCTGTCCGACTGTCCGTCAGTCCGTGCAGCGAAGAGGACCACCAGTCCACCACTGCTCCATCGAAGTGTCTTCATCAGTTGGTATTCTGATCGGGTCCCCCGCCTAGTTTTTCATTCCCTGCCAGACCTCTTTTGCAAATTGGCATTTCAGGCACAATGCAAGTGGTGTACTGCAATTATTTCAGGCTCCTGATCAGCGATCACAGAGTATGCAAATTGGGTTGCACGGTAGCCTGAACCAACAGCCAGTCATAAAAATGGTGCTTGACCATAGGCCTGCAGATTGAGCTCGTGTTGAAACTGTAGAAGGACCCAAAAAACTACGCTAGGTTTAGTTGTGTTAGTGTAGATGATGCCGCATCCAGTCCATTACTCCATTTCCATGTGATGTGGTCCGGTTAAAGCCCGTTTGGACGTGGAATTATGTGGCACTGAAAAAAAAAAAACATGGAAATTTTTCTTATATTCCTATTGGAACCAAAAGAATATATACGCTAAACTTTTAAAGAACGTCTCAGCGAGTAGGACCGTTGGAGAAATTCTAGATGGGTGTAGTAGTATTCTTTGGTATCCTCTGGTGCGCTTTTCCATATAAAATATACAAACAAATCGTTTACAACAATTGCACTATGTGTTGAATTTTAATTGGGTATGTCCTGTTTTAACAAAATTAAAATCAAATAAATCTTAAGTGCAATATTAAATTCTATGTGCATTAAAATCTTGGTCTCGTAAGGATTTTGACTAAATATGGACTCAACTCAAATATGTGATTTGTTTGTATACCTATTCTAAAGTTGAGAGAGACGAAAGACCAACCACACACACGCGCCAAGCCGTGTCGTGCCATGGCATGAGTGCGGCACGAGCGGTGCACCGGCCTCCACCTTCTCTGTTGTTGCTGTTTTGCTCGGTTTTCTTTGTTCCATCACCTTTGCACACAGCTATTGAAAGCGCAAGCCCTCCTAGAACCGCCACTCGTCTATGACACCTGCTCGGATCTGCAGAAAGATAGTTTTTGTGGAAACTACTAGAAACTTAAAATTCCATGTCGGTTCAAGACAAACCGACAGGGAAATTGTATATTTCTGTCGGTTACCTACGAACCGACAAAAAAATAACGAAACCGACAGAATAAATATAATTTTACTGTCTGTTTTTCAGCTACCGACGGAAAAATATATAGTTTTCTGTGTGTTTTGGTGACACCGACGGAAAAATTCATTTTGACAAGCACTGGAGAACGAAACACGCAGCCAACTTGGACCTGGGCTGCGTTGGCCTTTCAGCCGGCCCAACAGCGGGCAGGTTATGCCGCGGCATATAAAAGCGGCGCCGCAAACCCTAGCGCCACACGTTGTCTCTCTTCCTCTCCCACCCGTTCGCCGCCTCCTGCACTTCGTGCACACGTTGTCTCTCTTCCTCTCCCACCCGTTCGCCGCCTCCTGCACTTCGTGAGACCGCGACGGCGGGAGATCCGATTCTCGGCTCGCTCTCCCCGCGACGACGTGACCCCCAAGCAACGGCGCCTCCTCTGGTCACCAAGCTACGGCGCCTCCTCCTGTCACCAAGCAGCGGCGCCCTCCCCGCTAGCCCCCAAGTGGTGGCGCGCAAGGCTAGGGCAACAACGGCGGCGGATCTGACTCCCTCGCGCGGCCCCAAGCAGCGGCGTCCCTGGTACGAGCAGCGACGCTCCTGCTACCTCGCGGCCCCAAGCAGAAGCGGCGCCCCCGCCCCAGGATCTGACTCCGACGACGGCAGATCGGGCACCCTCACCTCGTCTCCACCTCGTTTTGGGGCTATGGCGGCGGATCCGGCTACCTCGCGTGCTCTCCATGTTCCTGGTCAAGCCAACACTAGCTCCACGCTCGAGTAATGTTGTGGTGCCGTGCGTCCAGCAGCTCCTCTCCGGTTGTCCGGCGTTGGCTTTTCATGCTGCAGGTTCTAAATCTCGTCTCTCCCAATCTCATATCTCCAATTTTTTGTATGCATATATCCACATAGAAACCAGCCAAAAACGTCCCGATTTTTGTAGTATTATGAAATATATATTTGTATATCTCCATACAGAAACCAGCCGGAAACGAGATCCTTTTCCACTCTGAACTAAAAATCAATCTAGCTGATAGATTAATGCAATGCAAACACAGTTGTAGCATGAATGTATGTGTTGTCATTTATTCTCATAATTTATTGGCTTGGTGAGTTACTGAGTCCTGATTGTGTATTCAACATAATACTATGTGTGGCTATCAAAGTTGTTTTTCTTTCTCCAGCCTATACATAATTTTGTGTTCTGTAGGGAGAAGTAAGGAACTGAAAAACTTGAATTATACTGAGTGGTGTAAAGGAACACTTGATAATACTGTCAGCACACTACAGTCTCTCCCATCGGCCTAGTTTTTATACCGTAAGCAGCATATGTTTCATGCAATGGGTGTTTTAGATTTTGGTAAATTAGCATTGGTGTTTTCTGTTTGGTCAGTATGAAGGAATTGGAAAGGCCAACCTTTGACATGCTATCTTTGACATATCATACATTTGCATTACATGTAAGAGACAACCAAAATGAGCTTTCTGAGACATGTATTTGTTCTATGCAGTGGATCTTCACTATATACTGAATCAGGGCAAATAAGAGCAGCAGCAAAAAATTCTACATATGGGCCTGAATTTGTCCAAGTCGCTATCTGTTGATAAAAAAGTAAGTTAACTGGATAGCCAGACTCTTTCTTTAATTTATCTAGCTATGTCTTTGCATAGTCCGAAGCATTTCAATCAAACCTATACCTAGTTAAGAATACTCATCTGTAATTTGTTTCAGATTGAGAAATAGAAAACTTTAGAAAGTTAATTAAGTTCCTTTTTTCTATCTCTATGGAGACAAATGAATAAGCTTGGACCAAATTAGATATGGAAATCTCTTTCAATCCTTAATGAGTCGGTCTCACATGTGTTGTAAAATAGAGGAACTGCCCCACCCATGACACAGCTCACAATGGCCTAGCATAATCTAGGGACTGATTTCCTGCAGGTAGCTGTCTGTGCTAGTGTTCCATGTTCCCCTCACTTTTAGTCTGCTGCTGAACTGGAGCTTGAAACCCTTTACTGAATTCAGACCTGCTAAAATAATTCTTGACAAATTCCACCCTTTTGTATGTTCCTTTATTTGCTGCATAAGTGAACTCTACATATAGGTTACAGTGTTAGTCAGACCTCGTAAAATGAACTCTTGCTTTCTCTTTTACAGATTCCATCTTATAGTAAATTTGTTTATACAACTGACTTCTGAAGCACTATTTCGGGTTGGCTTCTGAGTGTAAGTTTGTTAAATGCCTTCAAATTCAACACTACTTTTACCCTTTGCTGTTGTTATCTCTTTCTATTGGCTAAGTTAGTATTTCTGTTAAATTGGTTGATAATTTGTATGTGTCCCAAGATTTAGTTTTGCTCCATTAATTAGTCATTGTCTTGCACAGAGAAAACTGGAATAAGAGTAGCTGTAGAACTGAGGTGTTACTTAGTTGTTTTTCCATAAATCACTTTCACTTGAGCATTTACTTGTACTTGAGAAGTGGAACATTTGTTCCACAACAAGCTAGTCACATTTGTTCTAGAAATCTCTAATGGCGTAATGTTCCACTGCAGATTTCTCCTCTCAACTGATTTTTGAACCAATGTGTTATCAAGCACTTATACTTACTGCCTAGTTTTCATAGACCTGATTCCCTAAAAATAGGTAGCACTGTTCTGTTCTCACATGACTTGATATCAGCACATGTTTTTCTAATATTGTTGAGTGGCATTGATGACAAATGGGAATTGTATGATTTTTTTCCTTATGAATGAATAAATATTAAATGAAACAATAAGATTAGCATTTTTAAGACGTCTTCTGTAAGACTGTAATATTGCTTGATGATAAATTTTGTGAGGATTATTTAAAATTAGTGATTTGTTCTGAGTGTATGCTTTGATAGATCTATGGTATAACTACAAGTACACATTGGGATGGACAATTGGTGGTACATTTTTGTTTATGTATGGCTAATTGGCAGTACATATTGAAGGCAAATAATCTCTTTGCTTCCATCTAGAATGTGTTTACCTACTGGCTGTTGTTAGCATCTGTAAGATTACTACTACTACTTGTAGCAATCTAACTAATATTTCTCTTCATATATGTATAGGCCACTGGTTCTTCTAATGTTGGCTCGGAATCGACCAATGATGACAATGCCACATATGGCCAAGATGAAGACAATCTCAATGCCGCATACAGAGCTACATTGGAAACACTGAACCGAAACCATGCATAAAGGTGGGAGTCATCACAAACAGATAATGCCATTTTGTGTTTGTAGAAGCTGTTGGTAGTTGCGACTTCTAACCTTTAGATAGTAAAGGTGCAGCCAACAAGTTGATCCCAGTTTTTAGGAAAGACAATCAACTAGTTAATGTTTTTGTGAAATTATTATTTATGTAGCTGTGGATGCAAGACCTATGGACATCTTAATTATGTAGCTATGGATGCAAGACCTATGGCCATCTTAATTTGTGGCTGTTGATGCCAACCGTGGGCATCTAATCTATATGTATGGCATGTGGATGATGACAAGTTGATGCAATATATTTGTGTTCTAGTTGAAAACCTTATAGAATCAGATGTCATGTTTGTGCCTATACTGTTATCATGAATATCGTATGAAATTATAAATAAATGAGGTGCTTCTGTGGCCTAGTGACAGCAATTATTTCCTATTGGTATGTTATAATTATACTGTCGGGAGAGGAGGACAGGAAAACTGTAATTCTCCTGTCGTGGCTCCATCGACAGAAAAACCAATATTTTCTGTCGGTACAAGTTTATTTTTCTGGCGGTTCAACACCGATAGGAAATTTTATTCCCTGTCAGTACACATATTTTTCCTGTCGTCATTTACCGACAGAAGCAAAATTCTAGACTTGGCGACCCACAATTTTCCTGTCGACGTCCACCGACAAGAAAAATAGTAAACCGACAGTAATATAATATAACCGACAGAAAAAGTTATTTCCCTGTCGCTTTAGTTCTGTCGAAAAATAGTAAACCGACAGGAAAATAGTAAACCGACAGTAAAATAATATAACCGACACAAAATTATTTTTAATTTTCCTTGATGGTTTTTTGCTTTTTTCTGTCGTTTTTTTACCGACAGAAAATTTTTGGTTTCCAGTAGTGGGAGTGATCTTCTTCACGACTGTTGATTACGCATGAGTACTCCCCGGTGACTAGTGAATGACTACATCTCCACAATTAGTGTGAACGACTACTTTCTGGTGGCCGTTCGTAGAACTGCACTTTGAACATCATCTCGCATCAACTATGGTGCACTACTTCAAGTAGTTCACTATGTCAAATAGTGAGAACGGTAGCCGCATGTGTCTATGGCATTGGTCCCGCCTCAGGGTATAATATTGTTGTTGTTTTGTTCATATATCAATATGTTTATTGTCGGAACAACGAGTAGATACCATATGTATATTCTTGTTGTCACAAATCTTTTGTTAATTTTTGGATTAAATCATGCCTAAATTTACCAAATTATCTAATAATCTAAAATTTTGATAAGAGACACTTTTTGGTGTCTAGTTTTGCTGCTAGTCTTAAGCTAAATGTGTTTGATGTAATGAATTACAGGCAGTGGTGTGTTAAGGTGGTCCTATGGTTGACAATTATGAATAGTTATCACGTCGCACAGGGGAAGCCCCAATAATTTCTCCTTAGAAGAGGAGAAAATGTTTGACGCTGCCAATTACCTGTTTTGAGACGTCATAATTAGTTTGATTGGAGCCATACATGGGACAACCACCAGATTAGGATGGTGGTTAGGTTGAGTGAGCACCGGACTATGTTTAGGGGGTTTTAAATCCTAGATCCAATCTGAGCCATCTGATTTGATCCAGATTGATCCGATGGTGCTGGTTCGGTGGGCATCGAACCAATCTAGTGCTTACGCAAACAACCCACCAGGATATTTTCGCACGACTAGTTTTGGTGGAGATTATATTTGTCTTGGACAACTCTTGGTGAGAGCTCTTGGCATTCTAAGCATTCCAGCACTTGTGCGAGCCTCCAAGAACACCTCCCCACTCATCTTCTGACTTCTGGCTTGTGATTGATCCAAAGTGAGATTGAAAGAAATCTAGTGCATTTGCTTTGTTGATTTGCATCTAGTGGTACTAGTTCATTGATTGAGCCTTGAGTTTCTTGTTACTCTTTATGGTTGCCACCACCTAGACGGCTTAGTGATATCGAGATTGTTGAGGGGTTGTTGGTGACTGTTACCACCTCTGATCGAGATTGTGGCAAGGGGCTCTTGTGCTCATCCCCGTGGGTGATTGCGAAGAAAAAATCCAGTGGAATGCTTGTGGCTAGTTGGAGTGCTCCTTGTGCTTGATTCTTGCAGCACCCAAGTCATTAGTCTAGCTTGAGTGGCTAGTTAGCGATCAAATCATCACTTAGAGACTTGCCACAATGTGGACGTAGGTTGCTAGCAAGCAACCGAACCACGGGGATAAATCTTGTGTTCATCTCTTTCCCTTGGTGGTTTTCTACTACTACTAACACTTGTATTTACATTCATATCTTGCTTCTATGTGGTAGTTGTTTGAGTAGATCACTAGAGTAATGCTAGTTGTTTAGTTTAGTAGCTAGTTTTAGTTACTTTGATAGTTTATGTCTCTAGTGTAGCTAGTAGCTCTTGTGTAGTATTGTGATATAGATTAGAACCATTGCTACTAAGATTGTGTTGGGGGTTTGCTTGGGTGTACTAGAGCTAGAGCAATTAGTGTCTATTAGGATCATATTTTCACTGGTAGGGATGTGAACATACATGACGAACAACTTTTTGTCACGGTAGAAGTGCTATTCATCATAAAGATCCCTTTTGTGATGAATTAGTGATGAAATTCAGTTTGTAGAAAATGGAGCGTCATATTGGTCTCATAGGAGTGGCTTGATCTATGACGAAAAATGACTGTCATAGAACTATTTTTGTATGCCTAGTAGGCGGTGGCCACGCAAGCTGATGACGTGGCCGGTGCCATTGGAGATGGACTAACTATAGGATTGGCAGGTGACATGGTAAGTGTCGTGTTTTTATTGGCCCACGTGGCATGACTAGGATATTTCACGTGTCAATTTCTTATTTGAACACGCGTCACGATGTTGTATGCCAATTTGCTAGCTTTTTAGTGGACCACGTGTCACGTTCTAGACCACCCACATGTCATTTTTTAATTTGGCAACATGGCTTGCCATGTTTCTTCCACGTCTCGGATTTTTATTGGCCCCACATCCCACATGTTTTGTCCTGGCTCTTCCACATGTCATGCACTAGTTCGTCTATGTGTTAAATTTTTATTTGACCACGTGGCCTGTGCTGATTCTACCACATGCACAACAATTATTACATAAGAAAAATAATTCCAGATCATCACTCGTCGGTGTTTTGTAAACCGGACTAGTAAATTTATACGATTGCCGTGCTGCTCTAGGAAGACGTTGGTAGCATCCAAAAGACATGAGGATTTATATTGGTTCAGGTCGGAGCCCTACGTCCAATCTTAGAGACGATCGAGTGCGTGTTCCTCGCTTGAATGCTCTGAAGTTCTTATAATAGGGGGGTGCAAGAATGGTGGAAGAGGAAGAAGAGCTAGAGCTAGGAGATGGGCTGCCTGAAGAGAACCTTTAGGAGCCCTACTACAATGAAGAATGAATGAAATAGTAGAGGATGTGAATGTGTCTGGAGAGGGTGCTCTGGTTGCCCTTATATAGAGTTTGGGGCCAGGGCATATACAAAGCAGTAGGTTCTCCTGACCGAAGGGTCGTGAGCCTGAGGGAGGGCCTAGCTAACTTGGCTTGCAAGGTACACTGTCTTGAGGTACACATCCAGGCGTGGTTGTCATCATGGTCTTATGGCCATGTCGTGGCATGGTGTGTCGTGGTGCTACTGTGCTGGCCATGGTAGCACTATAGGCACTTTGGTGGTTCGCTAGTTGTCCTATGCGACGTGGTCTCCTCCGTGGTCTGCATCATCGTCTCCTAGTTTCTTGGGGCATTGTACCAGAGTTGGTAGTCACCCCATGGTCGTCGATTGTCTTGTTGGCTTGAGGAGCTATGGGCCATGATCCCAATTGTTGGGGTCGTGGCTCCCGTCGATCTGGATGGCCTCTGAGTCAAGGCTCTCATCATGGATCCTATCCCGTAGTGGGTGGGATCGTACCCACATCTTATCGGTCCATAGTTGAACGGTGGGTTCCGTACCGGTCGTCACTGCCATGTGCTGCTGTCTTGTCTGTGTAGTGTGGCATAGGGATGGTGTTTGACGAGGACGAGGTGACTGATGTCCCCTCGGTCCTTGCAGGATCAGTGCAACATGCCTGTTCTTATTAGAGCAGGCACGCTTGGCTTGGCTTGACCTCTCCCCGTTCCTTTTGGGGGTCATGATGGGGGAGAGGTCATGCTCCTTTCGAGCGTCATGCGGCTATGGCAGGAGGAAGGGGTCGTGGCTGACCCTGGCCTTAGCACCTAGCCTGGTTTGCTTGGCTTAGCTAGGCCTTGGTCATTTAGGCCTTCGCTAGCTGATATGTTGCGGGCCGCATGGCCTGCTTACTAATCGATGCCTTGAGACACCTCGGGGTTATGACCTCGACAGTAGCCCCCAAGCATTTTGACGATAATGAAGTGATCGTGACAGTAGCCCCCAAGCATTTTGACATAGGGATGAGTTGTGCATGGGTTTGTAGTCATGGCTTATTCGAGCTTCGTTGCTCGACCCATTGTGGGCTTGGTGCATTCAATGTGGTAGGTGGCCATTGTGTTTTGCCCCATCAGGACACCCTGATGATGTGGTACATGACCGTAGAGCTCTGCCGTGTCAGTGGGCTACGTATCGGGGTTCGTGACCTAGGCGGGCTGAGCAGTCTCGTCGATGTCATATTGGTCCTCCCTTTGTGAGAGTCTCAATTTTCCTGACCTCATGCGGGCATCTGACATTAGCTGTGACCTCCCATAGTTCACCGTGTGACGTGGGAGTCTCAGGCTATTCGGTCTACCCTTGGGCCTATAAATATGGGCCTTCCTTTCATTTGAACCACTCATGGCTGTAACATACATCCCTCCGAGGGTCGATTGGGGTGACAGGAGCCAGTGTCGCCCCTTCAACAACTAGTGCTAGAAGGGATTTTGCGAGCATGAGAGGATTGAGGCGATGTTCAGGCCAACCGCAAGCCCTCATGGTTTTGGCGCTTCCCCGAACCCGTAGGTTTCGGGTCGCTAAAACACGAGCACCAAGGGCTACCACCAACTGCTCCCAAAGCCTGCAGGCTACTCCTAGGAGTTGCCCATGGTTTGAGGGAGGCATTGCCATCCCTTGGTGTCCCTATCATGCTTTTCGAAGCATGATGGTGGTGGCCTACGGGCTTGATCCCGCTCTCGTCCTATCCTCCCCGTGCCTTTCTACGCCAGAGGTTATGGTGCTACAAGAAGGGGAGCAAAGCGATTTCTCGTCTTTTGCCTCCCGCACTTGTAGCAGGCATGTCTAGGTACCCCACCACCGCTGCCGCCTAGGCAATAGTGCAGTACTTTTCCAAGCGGCTCAACCGCTCTTGTACTTCCGGGGATTTGAACAAAAAGAATGCTCTTTTTTATGTACTTGGGTTTTCTTTTGTGCCAGTCATGAGCCCTCAAGGCATGGGGTCAGGATCATGGCTTTCAGCTTAGTGCGAGAAAATGTTTTCTCAACCTCTTCGTGCGCGTTCACGAGATTTTCTACAATCGTGAGTTGGCTCGTAGGTTTTGGACCTTTTTGCTTTTTCCACGCGACCAAGCTGTGATCATGTTTAGGGTTTCGCATCACTTCATATGGAAGTTATTGCTGCATTGCCTAGGTCATCTGCTTCATCGATCTCTCCCAGAGAGGTCATGGACCTCTGACGGTTTGTGAGTCTTCAAAGCTAGCCTTGGGTCTTTAGACCTGGAGGTGTCGGGAGGACTCTCGGTCTTGGTTTAGACCCTTTTATGGGGTCGCGGGTGTGGCAGAACCTCCTAAGGAATCGGGCCCACATGCACCTATCGTTGTCTCAACAGACCTCGGATAGCGTACATGAGTTCCCAACAACTCAACAGGTCTGTCGGGTGTCCTCGGGAAACCCGAATCATGCATGATTCTCTTTTCAAACAGGATCCCAATCACAGTCATTGCAGATTACAACAGTTTATTCAAAGATATACCAGAGTAAAAGATAGCGGAAGTCTTAAGATAACATAATTACAAACCAGTTGTTTTCAAACTTACAATACCATAAGTGTTATACAACCATAGTAGCGGGATAATATTACATTAACTTTATTTATCATACAAACTAGTGCCTTGTCCAAAGGCCATTCATCACTCCTCATCGTCATTGACTTCAAACACAGACATGCAGCAGGGACCAAAACAAGCCTGCGCATGCGACTCACCTGCAACAAGGGTTAACAAACCCTGAGTACAAAAGTACTCAACAAGACTAACCCGACGTAACGGGGTGTAAGACTTTAGAGATGCAGGGGTTTGGGGCAAGGTAAGGATGTAGCAAGTTTCAAAAGTTCTTTGCCAAAAGCTTACTATTCTTCATTCTATTTTCAAGTTTTACCACTAAGTCCTTTTTGTTCATTATCTCAACTAAATATACATTTCCCATATTCCATTCCTTCTCATTCCATTCTCTTCTCATATTTTAGTAATTCACCAGTCCTGCATTGCTTCTGTAATGAATCGAGTCTCCATATCCGTGGAGCACCGGCAATTCGAATTGATTCAAGTCCCAGCTGAGGATTCCTTATCACATGACATATGTAGAACTTAATCTTGCATATATCAACCTCGCTACCGGATCCTCCTATACTAAGCTGTCTCCACGCCACCCGAGAGCACAGCACACCTAAAATCCAGCCACATTCCAACCACGAGGGTACACGCTACTCCCGCCATCTCTCCACTCCCAGTGCATGGGCATTCGTCTTAGTATCGGATTAGCCAAAGTAGGCTTACCGGAGTATGTGACCAGTACTACAAAGTGTCTCGTTCAGAAGATCCACAATGAGTGGCCTTTAAGCGACATAGCCGGCAACATTACCCAACATTCAAGATAAGTTATCCGACTAGTCTCTAGTTCATTCTACATTCTTTCTTTCTTTGGCCTGTATGCCATCTTTGATTGTATCGAAACTTTTACTTTGAAAGCCTACCATAAAGCATACTAAGCATTCTACGCCTTTATAAATGAAAACATCTTCAAGGATGGTAAACAATTATCAAGGTAGATAATGCATCAAGTAGGTAACATTTGAATTAAACAACTTAATGCAATAAGTAACATAGGTGATAAACTTTTCAAAGTAAACAAGGTAATGGCTTAATGCATAAACCGGGGCTTGCCTTCGTTGACGATCTCAGGTTCCGGATCAGTACCACAATTATCGAATCCCGTGACAACCGGGGATTCTTCCAGAACTTGCTCAACAAGAATCGTTTCGTTCTCGGGTTCTACATGAAATGATAACATATGCTTTAACATGATGATAATGTAAACATGATGCTTTCACGGTACATGAAATGTAAAAACACCCGCAAATGACTTTATTTCACGGTACAGTTGCAAGCCAACAAAACCAACTTGCAATCCTACCATTAAGAACCATACATGTGACTTGACCAAATGGATCTTGAAACCCTACTAGTCACAAAACATGACCAAAATAAGATCCAACACTAATCAACACTTAGGGTTTCGACAAGTTAACTTGTTAATGACCTTTGTATCACATGAAATGTCATTAAGATTTACTAATTACAATTTAGGTATGAGTTCAAATACTAATTAAGGTACTAAGGATCATTATAAGTTAATGACCCAAGGTCAACAATCAATTCTAAAGTCAAACAAATCCTAATTGATTAAACATTAATTAAATGAATAATTAATTAAATAATTAAGTCTACATTAGGTATAAAATAAACTTTGTCCAATTAAGCTCAAATTTTTATGTAAGCTTCCTCATGACAAATTAGTGTACCAAAACAAATTTCATAATTTTTAGAGTTATATAGTGACTTACAAAAATCATGGAAATTGCATTTATTAATTAATGGACTGAATATTTGAACATTAAAAATTTATTCAAATTTCATGTTTCAAATTTTTAAACCATACTAGATCATGTACAGAAGCTACCCACAAATTTTTAGAATTTTTGGATGTGTAAATAAATTCCTACAAAATTGAAAAATTGCTGCACTATTCAAAAATCAGAAAATAACAATTTTCACTGTTCTTCTCCCTTCGCACTGACAGACTGACCCCACTCGTCAGCGACAGGGAACAAGGACACGGCGGCGTGGCTAGCTTCGGTCAGTAAAACACGCCAGTGGTGACTCTCCGGTGAGACGGACTGCACCTACATGATCTACACTATGTCGCGAATCTATCCCAATCCTCAGAACATCAAAGGGCACACCGGATGGAACTCTACGCCGGCCATGGCGGCTCGGACCCAATGGCGGTCGATGTAGCTAGGGCTACGGTGCAGTAGAGTCAAAAGAAGAGTGAGCATCACGCTCAGGAGCTCACCGTGATCACGATGAAGTACTTGGTGCAGGCGGAGACGTACTGAATCGCCCTGGCCACGGTGAGGTGGGTCGCGGCGGAGCTTCGGCCGGCTCCGAAGAAGACGACGTCGCGCGATGGTGCTGATCGGCTAGAAGCGAGGCGAGCAGGTCGGGAATGAGTGGCAAGGTGAGGCGGAGCTGCTGGCCAATGCAATTGGCCTGAGGTGGTCCGACGAGGATGAATTTGACGATCGCGGCAATGTCACCGGCGACGAACAGTCGATAGGAAACTGCGAAATGATGGCGGCTCGTTCCTATTTATAGAAAGAAGGAAGGTGTGCGGTGTCGACAGCACACAAGCGAGCTCGCCACGGAGATGGCAGCGTGTCACTACACGTGAAAGCGGCGAAATTTGATCGGCGGTGACCCCCGCGTGGCGCCGGCGGCAAGCAGTGAGGTGGAGTTGATTTTTTTTTGAAATAATTACAGAACTGCCACTGCTTCCATTTTTCAAATTACTCCCAAATTTTCTAAAGAAGTTGAAAATCTCCAAAAATGAAAGTTGTTCAATTTTTCAAACTCTACAACTTTGCTTCTAGGAACATTTTCAAATTCTGCCTCCATTTTGAAATTTGAATTTGGGGTGCATTTGAGCATTTGAATCATTTCAAAATTACTCCAAATTTTATATGTAAACTTGAAAAACTTTGAATACCAAAGTTGATCTACATAAAATAATCTCCAACTTTGCTTTTTGCCTCAGCCTCAAATTCCTCATGGATTTTGAATTAGTCAAAAGGGGCAAAAAGGACTTTTATAATTTGAAAATGAATTCAAATTTGATCTATCTTCCTTTTACTTAGATTTTGATTTTTGACCAGTAACATGGCCCATTAGGGTTATTTGAGTCAAATGACACATGGCCTCACATGATCACATGAAATTTGACCCTTATGGTCATGATCTTTATTTAGGGTTTTTGAAACACATCACATGAAATAACAACATTATGAAATAAAGCTTATATAGTGAATGCATTCAAAATTTTCTACTATATGAATGCTTTGCAATGCACATGATGACATGTCAAATTTTAGTATTAGGTCAAAACACCAGAGGTGTTACAACCCTTCCCCCTTAAAGAAATCTCATCCCGAGATTTAAAACTTAAGGCTAAGTAATAGAAAAGGAAATGTGTCAAGCTAACACATCATAACTTTATTCAAAAGGCTAGTGAGGGGGTTTTCCATTCTGTTAACAGCAAGACAAGTTACAATATAGACAAGGTATTGCAACTAGATAGAAGCGAAGAAGTCAGGAAAGTTCTCTTCTAAGTAATCCTCGGACTCCCAAGTAGCTTCATCTTTCGTGTGTTGATTCCATTATACTTTGTAGAACTTGATTGTACGTCTACGAGTGACTCGATCTTTCTGATCTAAGACTCTAATGGGGTACTCGGCATAAGTCAAATCAGGTTCTAGTTCTACATCACCAAAGTCGATTTCTTGGTTAGGTACTTGAAGACACTTCTTTAACTGAGACACATGAAAGATATCATGTACCGCTGACATGTGATCTGGTAGCTTGACGCGATAGGCGACTGGTCCACATTGTTGTTGGATCTGAAAAGGACCTACATAACGGGGTGCCAACTTTCCCCGAATCCCAAAACGATGAACTCCTTTCATTGGTGATACCTTGAGGTAGACAAAATCTCCCACTTTGAATTCTAGCGGTCGTCTCCTCTTATCAGCATAGCTTTTCTGTCGGGATTGAGCTATCTTCATATTAGCTCGTATGAGTTTAACTTTCTCTTCAGCTTCCTTGACCACATCCGGTCCAAACAACCAACGTTCTCTAGCTTCTAACCAATTTAAAGGTGTTTGGCACCTACGGCCATACAGTGCTTCGAATGGTGCCATTTTAATGCTCTCTTGATGGCTGTTGTTATATGAGAATTCAGCTAAGGGAAGGCATTCATCCCATTTAGAACCAAAGGAAAGAACACATGCTCTTAACATATCTTCAAGAATTTGATTTACCCTTTCAGTCTGTCCGTCTGTTTGCAGATGATAAGCAGAACTATGGATAAGTTTAGTTCCTAAAGACTCATGTAGACTTTTCCAAAACTTGGATATGAACAATGATCCTCTGTCAGAGACAATGGTCTTGGGTGCCCCATGCAGACTGAAGATTCTATCAAGATAAAGCTTTGCATACTGTTCCGCTCGATATTTATCTCTGACTGGTAAGAAATGAGCTATTTTGGTTAGACAATCAACAATAACCCATATTGAATTGTAGCCTACAGATGTCCTAGGCAATCCCACGATGAAGTCCATACAAATATCTTCCCACTTCCAAGATGGAACTGGCAATGAATGTAATGGACCTGCAGTCTTCATATGAACTGCTTTGACTCTCTGACAAATATCACACTTGGCTATATATTGAGCTATTTCTATTTTCATTTTGGTCCACCAATATCTCTTTCTCAGATCATGATACATTTTGTTGCTACCCGGATGAATGGAGTATCTTGTAGAATGAGCTTCATCAAGAATCTGCTTTCTTAGCTCTGGATTTTTAGGTACTACCAACCTATCCTTGAACCATACGACATCTGATTCATCGATCTTGAAACATGTTGATCTCCCAGATCTGACTTTATCCTTAATATGGGCTATGCCCTTACTTTTCTGTTGAGCAGCAATGATCTGATCTTTGATAGTGGACTCAACTACAATGTTGGACAGGGAACCTTGTTGTATGATTTGTAAATTCAGATGCTCCATCTCTTGACACAATGTTTGCTGCATCAATTCTACAATCAAGCAATGACAATGACTCTTGCGACTCAGGGCATTGGCAACCACATTAGCCTTGCCCGGATGATAGTGCACTTCTAAATCATAATCTTTGATCAATTCCAACCATCTTCTTTGCCTCATATTCAACTCTGACTGAGTGAAGATGTATTTCAAACTTTTGTGATCCGTTTAGATATGACATATATTGCCCAATAAATAATGTCGCCAAACCTTGAGTGAATGGACAACAACAGCTAATTCAAGATCATGGGTGGGATAATGTTCTTCGTGCTTCTTGAGTTGTCTAGAAGCATATGCTATGACTCTACCTTCTTGCATAAGAACACAGCCAATACCAATTCCAGATGCATCACAATAGATATCAAATGGCCTCTCGATATCAGGTTGTGCTAATACTGGTGCAGTTGTCAACAACTTCTTCAATGTTTGAAAGGCCTCTTCACATTCTATTGACCATACAAACTTAGTTTGATTTTTCAGCAATCCAGTAATTGGCTTCGCAATTCTGGAGAAGTCAGGGATAAACCGACGGTAATACCCTGCCAACCCTAGGAAACTACGAACTTGATGAACAGTTGTAGGTGCTCTCTAGTTAAGGACTTCTTCTACCTTGCTCGGATCAACAGCTATACCTTCAGCAGATAGTACATGACCCAAAAATTGTACTTCCTCTAACCAAAATGCACATTTGCTGAATTTGGCATATAGTTGGTGATCTCTTAACCTTTGTAGAACAATACGGAGATGTTCCGCGTGTTCCTCTTTGCTCTTAGAATAGATAAGAATGTCGTCTATGAACACCATGACAAACTTATCTAACTCAGGCATGAAAACTGAGTTCATCAGGTACATGAAATGAGCCAGGGCATTGGTTAGCCCAAAAGACTTGACTAGATACTCATATAAACCATATCGGGTAGTAAATGCTGTCTTCGGCACATCTTCACATCTGATCTTAATCTGGTGGTAGCCTGATCTTAAGTCTATCTTTGAGAATACCTTAGCTCCCGCAAGTTGATCAAAAAGTAAATCAATTCGGGGTAAGGGGTATTTGTTCTTGATGGTGTCTTCATCTAATGGCCTATAGTCAACACATAACCTTAAGGTTTGGTCTTTCTTCTTCACGAAAATAGCAGGACATCCCCAAGGTGATGAACTGGGTTGAATGAAACCCTTGTCTAACAACTCTTGTAGTTGCATTTTTAATTCTGCTAATTCTTTCGGTGGCATCCTATATGCTCTTCTAGACACTGGTGCTGTCCCTGGTTTTAGATCAATTCTGAACTCTACGTCTCGGTCTGGTGGCAGACCAGGCAGGTCATCAGGAAAGACATCCGTAAACTCACATACCACTGAAATTTCCTCGGCTCCTTCAACAATAGTTGCATAGACTGTCTCCACTGTACTCTTAGGAAAAGGAAGTTGGATGAGAAGTTGGGTTTTGCTATTAGGTGCATTTACCCTTATTGTTCTACGCAGGACATCTATGATAGCCCTGTGTTGAGTTAGCCAGTTCATACCAAGGATCACATCTATATCTTGATCCTTTAATATCAGCATATTGGTAGGGAACTCATATCCTCCCAAATCAATAGGTACATGCTGAACTACCTCCCTTGTACAGATTCGTCCCCCAGGCGACTGTATATGATAGGGTTCTTTTGTTTCCCCAATAGCTATCCCATGCTTCACAATAAATGTACGATTGATGAATGTATGGGATGCACCAGAATCAAATAAGGTAATTGCAGGATGCTTAGCAATGGGAAACATACCCATCATAACTGGTTCTCCTTCTGGAATAGATTCCACTTGCGTATAGAATACCCTTCCAGTTTTCTTCTCAGCCAGACCCTTTTGATGGTTCTGAGCATTGCCCTTGTACTGATTTTGAGCTTGATTAATAGGGGATTTGGTTGCATCAGGATTGTTCTTCCTAGGATACGGACATTCTTGGGAAAAATGCCCGGGTTTACCACAATTATAGCATGGAAAATTGTGATTCTGGGGAGTAGCATTGCAGTTTGCATTATTTGTATTGTTCTGCTGCTGCGGTGCTTGATGAGTATAAGGCGTATTAGTTGCAGGACGAATGAAGATTTGCTGCCTGCTTTGGCCTTGTTATGGGCGAAATGGCATACGGCCATGATTCTAAGGATGGTACACTATCTTCTGACGCTTGCCACTTGATGATTCGGAAGCAAATATTTTCTTCTTCTTCGCCTCCTTGTGTCGGTGGTAATTCTCTTCCGAAGCGATAGCAATGTTGATTGTCTCATGGTAAGTTGCATTACCACAGGCTGCCATCATGGTCTGAAGTTTAGTGTTCAAGCCTCTAAGAAAATGATTCTTTTTCTTCCTGTCAGTATTCACATACTCAATAGCATACTGCGACAGGTGGTTGAAACGCCCAACATAATGCATCACCAGGTGCTCCCCTTGCTTAAGAGCCAAGAACTCTTCCAACTTCATGGTCATCACACCGTCCGGAATATAATGTGCCCTGAAGGCATCCTTGAACTCCCTCCAGTTGATTTGGTGACCAGCGGGCTGTACTGCTACCAAATTTGCCCACCAGGCACCAGCAGCTCCTCGGAGTTGCTGTGCCGCAAACCTTGGTTTTTGAACCTCAGTACAGTGGATCAGCTCGAACTTTTGCTCTATTGTCCTAAGCCAATCATCAGCTTCTAAAGGTTTGTCTGTCTTAGAGAATACAGGCGGACGTGTGTCAGTAAAATCCACATAAGTTAACTCGTCATTTCCATTACGACGGCCACGATGAGGGTATGGTGCCTGCTGGTTCTGCGCCAACTCCCTTAACAACCTGACATTCTCTGCCGTTGCGTTGACGAGTGTGGCTATGGCATCTACCATAGTCGAGGGTATTGGTGGAGGATTTGGACACTCATCATCGTCATGTGAGCCACTAGCACTAGTTCGGGTGATAGGACAAGGCATCTGTTAGAAAAACACATTTACTTACATTATTCTTTATTGAAAGCTTTTAAAAGGTTGCATGCTACAAAGGGTTCTTATTTATATTACATGTCTTGTATCCCACAAGACAACCCTGGTTTTCTAGGAAAGCAGTAAAGGAACTACTACTACTCCAAGCTTTTAGTCTTCGGCATCCGTGCCCGTATCAGATGAAACCTCATCTTCATCTGAGAAGTATACTAACTCCTCAGGATCCTCCTCCTCTTCTTCATTAACGACATCTCCTGGATCTACAATCATTTCTTCATCGGTAACTTCACCATCCCCATGAGGAGGATGAAGTTAAGCATACAGCATATGGACATTCTCATGCAGAATGGCATTGTCCATCTCCAGGTCCTCTACGTAGAACTCCAACTCATGGACGCGTTCATTGGCTGCATCCTCTCATGTCCAGGCTTCATTCCGTAGCTCCATGGTCATGGTGATACCCCTTTGCATTTCCGCCAGCTCTTCTTGGTCTTTGGCATGAGCTCGACGAAGAGTGTTGAGCTCCTTGTTAAGGTTCTCGACGTTGGCGGGGTTGCTCGAAGATCCTTCCTCTCCTAGGTTCTTGGAACTTCCTTCACCAAGCTCGTGATTTCTTGGTGCCAATTGGTGACGCGGGACTCCATGAGGTCCGGTGGACTTGCGTGCGGTTTTCTTAGTCTTTGCCATAGCCTGTAGAATTCAAGGTAGGACTATAAGAATAGCTTGAGGATGATGGAGGTTAGCAAGAATGGGATTGACATTACTTACCCAACCACTATTAAGGGGATTTATTATGCAATGTGCTTAAGCATGATGCATGAATCGATCTTACAAATCTAAGTACAAAAGATTAATATAATCATAAGTACTAGATTTTTAATACATAGGACAAACCTAATCATATTATCCACCACAAACTTTTCAAATAAGTCAGGATCGAGTCTAGATCAAAGGTAAGAAGAAAGAAATTTAAACTTTAAAATATCAAGTTTACTTCCTTTGATCCAAATCATTTTGAAGGTTTTCCAAAGTAACCTACAATGATCTTAGATGGGAACTGCTCTGATACCAGCTGTGGCAGAACCTCCTAAGGAATCAGGCCCACATGCACCTATCGTTGTCTCAACAGACCTCGGATAGCGTACATGAGTTCCCAACAACTCAACAGGTCTGTCGGGTGTCCTCGGGAAACCCGAATCATCCACGATTCTCTTTTCAAACAGGATCCCAATCACAGTCATTGCAGATTACAACAGTTTATTCAAAGATATACCAGAGTAAAAGATAGCGGAAGTCTTAAGATAACATAATTACAAACCAGTTGTTTTCAAACTTACAATACCATAAGTGTTATACAACCATAGTAGCGGGATAATATTACATTAACTTTATTTATCATACAAACTAGTGCCTTGTCCAAAGGCCATTCATCACTCCTCATCGTCATTGACTTCAAACACAGACATGCAGCAGGGACCAAAACAAGCCTGCGCATGCGACTCACCTGCAACAAGGGTTAACAAACCCTGAGTACAAAAGTACTCAACAAGACTAACCCGACGTAACGGGGTGTAAGACTTTAGAGATGCAGGGGTTTGGGGCAAGGTAAGGATGTAGCAAGTTTCAAAAGTTCTTTGCCAAAAGCTTACTATTCTTCATTCTATTTTCAAGTTTTACCACTAAGTCCTTTTTGTTCATTATCTCAACTAAATATACATTTCCCATATTCCATTCCTTCTCATTCCATTCTCTTCTCATATTTTAGTAATTCACCAGTCCTGCATTGCTTCTGTAATGAATCGAGTCTCCATATCCGTGGAGCACCGGCAATTCGAATTGATTCAAGTCCCAGCTGAGGATTCCTTATCACATGACATATGTAGAACTTAATCTTGCATATATCAACCTCGCTACCGGATCCTCCTATACTAAGCCGTCTCCACGCCACCCGAGAGCACAGCACACCTCAAATCCGGCCACATTCCAACCATGAGGGTACACGCTACTCCCGCCATCTCTCCACTCCCAGTGCATGGGCATTCGTCTTAGTATCGGATTAGCCGAAGTAGGCTTACCGGAGTATGTGACCAGTACTACAAAGTGTCTCGTTCAGAAGATCCACAATGAGTGGCCTTTAAGCGACATAGCCGACAACATTACCCAACATTCAAGATAAGTTATCCGACTAGTCTCTAGTTCATTCTACATTCTTTCTTTCTTTGGCCAGTATGCCATCTTTGATTGTATCGAAACTTTTACTTTGAAAGCCTACCATAAAGCATACTAAGCATTCTACGCCTTTATAAATGAAAACATCTTCAAGGATGGTAAACAATTATCAAGGTAGATAATGCATCAAGTAGGTAACATTTGAATTAAACAACTTAATGCAATAAGTAACATAGGTGATAAACTTTTCAAAGTAAACAAGGTAATGGCTTAATGCATAAACCGGGGCTTGCCTTCGTTGACGATCTCAGGTTCTGGATCAGTACCACAATTATCGAATCCCATGACAACCGGGGATTCTTCCAGAACTTGCTCAACAAGAATCGTTTCGTTCTCGGGTTCTACACGAAATGATAACATATGCTTTAACATGATGATAATGTAAACATGATGCTTTCACGGTACACGAAATGTAAAAACACCCGCAAATGACTTTATTTCACGATACAGTTGCAAGCTAACAAAACCAACTTGCAATCCTACCATTAAGAACCATACATGTGACTTGACCAAATGGATCTTGAAACCCTACTAGTCACAAAACATGACCAAAATAAGATCCAACACTAATCAACACTTAGGGTTTCGACAAGTTAACTTGTTAATGACCTTTGTATCACATGAAATGTCATTAAGATTTACTAATTACAATTTAGGTATGAGTTCAAATACTAATTAAGGTACTAAGGATCATTATAAGTTAATGACCCAAGGTCAACAATCAATTCTAAAGTCAAACAAATCCTAATTGATTAAACATTAATTAAATGAATAATTAATTAAATAATTAAGTCTACATTAGGTATAAAATAAACTTTGTCCAATTAAGCTCAAATTTTTATGTAAGCTTCCTCATGACAAATTAGTGTACCAAAACAAATTTCATAATTTTTGGAGTTATATAGTGACTTACAAAAATCATGGAAATTGCATTTATTAATTAATGGACTGAATATTTGAACATTAAAAATTTATTCAAATTTCATGTTTCAAATTTTTAAACCATACTAGATCATGTACAGAAGCTACCCACAAATTTTTAGAATTTTTGGATGTGTAAATAAATTCCTACAAAATTGAAAAATTGCTGCACTATTCAAAAATCAGAAAATAACAATTTTCACTGTTCTTCTTCTCCCTTCTCACTGACAGACTGACCCCACTCGTCAGCGACAGGGAACAAGACACGGCGGCGTGGCCAGCTCTAGCCAGTAAAACGCACCGGTGGTGACTCTCCGGTGAGACGGACTGCACCTACATGATCTACACTATGTCGCGAATCTATCCCAATCCTCAGAACAGCAAGGGGCACACGAGATGGAACTCTACGCTGGCCATGGCGGCTCGAACCCGACGGCGGTCGATGTAGCTAGGGCTATAGTGCAGTAGAGTCAAAAGAAGAGTGAGCATCATGCTCAGGAGCTCACCGTGATCACGATGATGTACTTGGTGCAGGCGGAGACGTACTGAATCGCCCTGGCCACGGTGAGGTGGGTCGCGGCGGAGCTTCGGCCGGCTCTGAAGAAGACGACGTCGCGCAGTGGTGCTGATCGGCTAGAAGCGAGGCGAGCAGGTCGGGAATGAGCGGCAAGGTGAGGCGGAGCTGCTGGCCAACGCAATTGGCCTGAGGTGGTCCGACGAGGATGAATTTGACGATCGCGGCAATGTCACCGGCGGTGAACAGTCGACAGGAAACTGCGAAATGACGGCGGCTCGTTCCTATTTATAGAAAGAAGGAAGGTGTGCGGTGTCGACAGCACACAGGCGAGCTCGCCACAGAGATGGCAGCGTGTCACTATGCGTGAAAGCGGTGAAATTTGATCGGCGGTGACCCCCGCGTGGCGCCGGCGGCAAGCAGTGAGGTGGAGTTGATTTTTTTGAAATAATTACAGAACTGCCACTGCTTCCATTTTTCAAATTACTCCCAAATTTTCTAAAGAAGTTGAAAATCTCCAAAAATGAAAGTTGTTCAATTTTTCAAACTCTACAACTTTGCTTCTAGGAACATTTTCAAATTCTGCCTCCATTTTGAAATTTGAATTTGGGGTGCATTTGAGCATTTGAATCATTTCAAAATTACTCCAAATTTTGTATGTAAACTTGAAAAACTTTGAATACCAAAGTTGATCTACATAAAATAATCTCCAACTTTGCTTTTTGCCTCAACCCCAAATTCCTCATGGATTTTGAATTAGTCAAAAGGGGCAAAAAGGACTTTTATAATTTGAAAATGAATTCAAATTTGATCTGTCTTCCTTTTACTTAGATTTTGATTTTTGACCAGTAACATGGCCCATTAGGGTTATTTGAGTCAAATGACACATGGCCTCACATGATCACATGAAATTTGACCCTTGTGGTCATGATCTTTATTTAGGGTTTTTGAAACACATCACATGAAATAACAACATTATGAAATAAAGCTTATATAGTGAATGCATTCAAAATTTTCTACTATATGAATGCTTTGCAATGCACATGATGACATGTCAAATTTTAGTATTAGGTCAAAACACCAGAGGTGTTACAGTGGGGACCTGACTCCTATTTTTCCTAGCCTCCTACCAACCTTGAAAGGTCACAATGCCCTGTTACAGGTAGGTTTGGTTTCACCCCCATATAGGGAGAGGCATGTCCACCATAACCATGCGGTCAGAGCGGTGTGCCATGTCAGGGTTGATGGGTAATCCGAGCAGGACCTGATATCCTCCCCAATCGATGTGGAGTTTGGTTGTGCCTCATCGAGAGACGTCCCATTAATCATTGGCCATCAATCCTGTCGGTCCCCAACTACCAACGCAGCGGCTAGGGGGCAAGTTGCCTCCCCTAGAGGGGGTCAACCCAGGAGACTTCAAAGCAGATGACTTGAACACAGAGAGAGATGGTCATGTGGCTCCACACCACCGATTAGAGCCTTAGGGGCCCATCTCCTCCCTGCCCCTATCCCCTTTGTGGCCTCAAACCCTTCTAAGGATCGGCCCAAGAGTGGGTCTCTTAAGCACGACATGGGGTCATGGTCATGGTGGGTCGCTCTGTGCATGATCTTAGGGGGCGGTTGGCCTCCCTAGTTACATCATGGCATAATGGTGCCCACTCACAAGCAGTCATGTGCCACAGAATGTGGGCATGCAAATCGAAATGAGATGAAAAGAGTGGGTGGTGTGTGTGGCTTACTTGGTTCACACCACTGCGTGGGCAACCATCATTCCACCTTCCCTTCGATCGCTTCACATGCTCTATGGGTTCTCCAAGCGGTTAGTAAATGTGAATGAACACGCGTTTGCCTTAAGCGTCCTTAGCGGCTATAAATACTCTTGGAATGGTACGGTGGGGTGGCATTTGCTTCGAGTCGCCTACTCCACTACTTCCCTGTTCTCACTCTTGAGAGGCTAGAGCTCCTTCCTCACCGGCCAGGATGGACCATGGTAAACAACCATTAGAGGAGTCACCGGGTACCAGCAGGGCACCACCGCCTCTTCGTCCTTGCCTACGTGATCAGGGGTAAGTGCATTCAGATGATGTTCAAGTTTGAGGGTTCACCCTGTATAGAATGTGAGTGTTCGTAGGGCCGCCTCCCACGCTGTGTCCGAAGGGGCCGCTAGTGCTGCTCGCACCATGACCCCACCCACAGGGGGTCAAGCTCGTCGTCATCTGGATGATTGGCGTGTGTTCTGTGAGCTTGTCCATGAGGCAGACGAGGCCTGCCAGCACTATTCCAATGCCACCCGCAAGGTGAGCCGACTAGAGCATTGCCTTGACACTATCAGGGTGGCCCTTGAGGCCTCAGAGATGGAGACCGCTGTCGCGCCAGTGGCTGCCATCGACTCCTAGGCCCGCATCATGGGTAAGGGTGCTTCTTTGTCTTGTTGTCCCATCCATTGCTTGTCGCTCCTGACTTTCCTATCTTCTTGTTATTAGCATTGGAAGAGTAGCTAGCGGCCTCCCGCCATGAGACAAAGGAGGCTCACCTCCAGGAGGTTCTCCTAATGGAGGACCGCAAACGCGTGGTGGTGGCCAGGATCTGATAGCGAGCCAATGTCGCCCTCACCGCCCTATAGCTCCACATAGCCCAAGACTTCCATCAGGTGGTGCCTAGGTTCCCGAACCATGCCAGGTAGGCAGAGACGGTGGAACTAGTCGGTGGCTTTGTCGCTACCGCGGTCGCCATTGTGACCACCCTGAACATGGGGGACTTCCTCCACAGTGGTGGCCAGGGTCCTTAGGTTGTACCTAGGGTCTTTTGATGAATAAATTTTCTTAGTTTGTATCTTGTGCTTCTTTTTCTTTTGTGTGCTCATCGATGGTCAAAATGTTTGAATGTCGTAGTCGCGTGAACTTGCCTAGGGTCGACCTACGAAGCTTAGCTCAGTGCGACTCCATTTTGTGACTGAAGTGTTGTAAGACAAACTTGGTGGTGGCGTGCCTTTCATCATTCTCTTTCCTTTAGGTTGTGACAACCTTTCTTCTGGTGAGCGTCGGCACGTGTTGTGCCGCAGTGTAGCCCCCCGTGAGTGAACCGTGTTGACTGGCATGCACCGATCGACATGGGTCACTTGGGGTCGCATGTGTCGTCAGAGTGTCGCTTCATCATGTGCTCATGGAGGCGTTTTGCGATCTTTGGGCATAGGTAGGATTCATTGGTCATTATATACAAATCCTCAGTTGGCTAAGGATAGCTTTAATGCGAACGCTAAGTGTATGTGCCACTGGTCGTGGCTTTCATCATTCACATTGCTCGAGGCGCTGAGGCCTGGAGCGCGTGGCTCGTTGAATCAATGAATGCGCTGTGTCACGAGCCCTCTGGTGCTTGTTGATTGCATCATCCTCATGCCATGTCCTCGCCTTCCTCATTGCGTGCCATGGCCAAGGTCATAGAGCACGACCTCCACATGCTCCCCTACTACACAGGGAAGTTGTGTTCAGGTTCAACCCCTAGGGGTTGGCCTACAGCTATCATGATGTCGTAATTTTCCCGTTCACAAAGGTGGGCCTACTGGAGGTCACCTCCTATAGTGATGATTCCGTGAGGACTGGGCATCTTGAGCTTTAGGTAGGTGTAGTTGGGGATGACCATGAACTTAACGTAGCATGGTCGGCCTAGGATGGTGTGATAGGCGCCGGGGAAATTCACTATTTTGAAGGTGAGCGTTTTTGTGTGGAAATTGGCTCGACCTCTGAACATCATGGGTAAGTCGACCTGCCTGAAAGGAATAGCCTAAAGCCCGGGTATGACTCCATGAAATATAGCATCAAATTGTCGTATCGCCGCTCGCGATAGCCCTAAGGCATCATATGTTTTGGCATAGAGGAGGTTGAGGCCACTCCCGCCGTCCATGAGGACACGAGGTAGGTTGTTCTTGTCGATGATTGGGTTCACGATGAGGGGGAAGCACCCTGGTTGCGGAATGTGGTCTAGGGTGATCCTTTCTATCAAAAGTGATCATGGTTTCTGACCATTTTAGGAAAACTAGGCTGGCTTCGCCTAGGGCGGCCACATTGACCTTCCTAGCCGTGAGCTTCTATCGACATTTGGACTCATACACCATCGGTCCACAGAAGATCATGAGGCACCCTTTCGGGTCGAGATACACATCCCCTTCTCTTCATTGCCAGTGGGCCCGGATGGCGTGTCTGTGCCAGTTGCCTTGTAGTCGCCACTGAAGTAGCGCTTGATGAGGTCACACTCCTCAAGGCTATGCTTGACTGGATAGCCATGATTACGGCTGGCATCTTGACTATCTTATTGAAGCTGACGTGGTTGAGCTTGCCAGTCTTCTGCTTATGGACCTTGTCAACCGCTGTGACAAACTCATTGTCATGGCGCCTCTAGCTGTCCTTCTTGCCCTTCACCCATCGATTGCGGTCTTTAGCCTTGTTCGTGGGTTCGGCTTGAGCCTTGCCCTTGTATTTATAGAAGATTGAATGGATGGCCTCCTCATCGGAGGCGTGGCTTGTCACAAGGTCAAGCAATTACCGTGTCGTCCATGGTTTGCAGCGTCCAAGCTCATGGATGAGTGCTTTGTTGGTCGTGCTAGAGATGAAAGCTCCAATCATGTCCACATCCATGATATCGAGAAGCTCATTGCACTACTTGGAAGAGCGGTGGATGTACTCGCGTAGAGTCTCTCTCGCTTTTTGTTTGCAAGCCTTGAGATCCTAGGATTTTCTAGGGCGCACATACCTACCCTGAAAGTTCCCTATGAAGATGCTCTTGAAGTCTACCCATGAGTGGATATTGTTCATGGGGAGATGCTTGAGCCATGCTCGGGCGCTTTCTGCAATGTAGAGCGGCAAGTATTGGATGATGAAGAGATTGTTGTCTGCCCCGACTACTCGATAGGCAAGGCGGAAGTCTTCCAACCACATGGTAGGGTTGGTGTCTGTTGGCATTTCTTAACATCGCTACTGAGAACATGGTTTTGACTTTCAACTCTAGCAACAACACCAGAAATGCTTATTGGTATTTACTTGTGACTTGAAAGAAAATATATGAATGGAAAGAATTCGCAAGTGCACAGATAATATACCATTGTAACACTTCACCTAGGAGTATTCTAGGTATCGTTGTTTATATTTTTACCACAGGGAAGGATGGACAGTTAGAATATATTGATAACTTATACACATGATAGAGAAATAAACCATAACCCAACTTCTACTCACAACAGGGGTAAGTCAAGAGGTAAATGTATATGATAAGTAATGATAAATAATAAATGATCACTCAGAGTACTCCTAAGTAGAAATTAGAGGAATAATTCCTAAGTCATTCTTAATTACATGTCAAAGCATATGTTGATTAGTGCAAATATACTTAGTAGTCATGGTTAAGATCAACTTCATATCTACACATAAGGGATATTACTAAGGAAGATTAAGAACAGAGCTTGTCTTTCTTCGTAACTAGATCCTACTTGTCCTATATTTGGGGAGTGGACTACAAAGGATTCAATGGGAGTGTCACGTCCGCTATCTATCACATGGCCTAGAATATAGGGTGCATCCGTAGGTAAACAATGTATAAGCACCACGCTTACACAATGTCGACCACTCACCCCTGGTACCTTGGAGCAAGCGCTATATGAACTTATGCTTGAACATGATGATAATCTAATTATACTAAGCATATAATCAAAGTAGACGATGAACATGATAACTAGGAACATGATTAATATGAAGAACAATGTCATAAAAATTGTAGCAAACATATAAAAGTAAAGAGAGATACAAAAGAGAGGGGGTACAAAGGCTATACTAAGCCACGCTCTTGACATGATTAGGAATCCAAGTGAAGCTTGCCTCCCTCTAGATCTAGCCTAGCTAGCTATGCCCTAGAACATGGTGGAGCTCTGAGGATGATTAGGGTTTCTGTCTTCTCAAATGACTTAATCAGGGTTTGATATGTCAGGGGGTGGTAGGGGCTAGTATATATAGGCTAGAACATCAATCCTGAGCCCTCGGATCAAACCGACATGAATGGATGGCATGGATGCAACCTAGGAGGCGGTGGAGAACCGACATCATGAGGCGGAGCCTGACAGTGGCCCCCACAGATCGGCCGTCCTGTAGGTAGGACCATTGGTGGCCTCTCGCCCTCTGCCATGGTGTGGTGTCCTCTGGTGTCTTCTAGATCCTTCTAGTCTTATTTATGCCGTGGATAAGCATGATTAATTCTGACATATAGGTCCACCTTAACGATTTCCTAGATAAACCCTGCAGAAAATATAGATTCACCATAACTCATGGAATTTGTTAGTTTAAACCCCTAAGTCTATGTTGGTTATTACTTTAATGCCCTTACACATGTCATATTGATGATTTATAATGGTTGTTAACTACCATCAACAAACTCCCCCAAGCTTAACCTTTGCTCGTCCCTGAGCAATGCTAAACTCAGCAAATGGATCAAGAGTTGCATCGATGTTTTCACTCCTCAAAAGTACATATGCATTCAATCAAGAATTCTCCTCTAGATTAGAATAAATTGATCTGACTTTCAAACTTACCCATATTACCTTCAACCATGGGGTTTCTTAGCCTTCACTTGGGTCTTGAGGAATTGAAAGACAGAATGATCAAGTCAAGCACTATGTCTCAAGTTATTTGCTCAACCATTATTTCGGAGTTTTTAATACTTTTCAAAATAAAACTCAGAGTTTCCATTGCAATGCTAAACTCAGAGTTTTAATGGTGATGTTTATGCCTTTCTCTTCCTACAACTAAGGCTTATGTGGAGCTCATAGGAGTGGAGAAAGCATGAAAGAGCATACTTGCAATACATATATTGTAAAGTCAAACCTCGGATCCAAAGAGAGTTGAGTCATACAATCAAATCAAGATGTGCATGCGTGTGGATATATTTAGTGGCTAACATAATTCTACTATGCTCCTTGAAACATATCTCTCTTTTGAAACTGGAAAATATTTGCAAGAAAGCATTGGCGATCTTATTCATCTCTTTTGTCTTCTTTTTTTAGGCGGGCATCTGAGTACCTATTATTTTAAATATCTCAGACACTTGTCCATTTTTTGCAACTTTCTTCTTTTTAACTAACTTTTATATAGCCCCATGCTTCTTTTTTGCAACAAAACTTTTGAGAGATAGCAACAAGGGCTTGGAGCATTTATTTGGTGGATATCCTATCGAGCATATTTTTGGTGTTTACTCCCAGTGTAGGAATAGAACATTTTTTGGTGGATCTAGATGGAAAGCATGTTTTTATGCCTACCCCCAGTGTAGGAGTAGTGCATATGTGGGTGGTGTGTACGTGATCTTGATTTTAAGAGCATGACAAACCTCTCATAAGGGTCAACAAAGCTTGACTAAACTCAATGCAAAACAAGTAGCATATATGTGGAAGTTTTCCAAGTCTAAATATCATATATGGCTCTAGTAGGAATTCAAGCTTTGTCATACATCTACTCATCATGTAGCATTTTTATGTTTTTCAAAAGACAAATCTCTAGAACTTTAGTATCACTTGGAACAAGATAAATAACAGCTCAGACCTTTTCATATCATATCCGTTAATTATCTAGACTTATATCAAGCATATGCAACCCACAAGTTTCAAGTTCAGAGTAAATTCTTAAATCAAAGCAGTCTTATCTAAAACTCGAGAGAATTCAAGGCTAAAAACTAGGTACTTGAAAGGAATTACAACAGAGCAACTATTCATCATTTCCATTTCAAGAGATTATCTTCACTGTCCATTTATTTTATTCAGCTCTTAAGAATCAAACTTAAAACTAGACACACTTTTTATTTTGCTTTCATTTTTTTAGATCACACATTACTAATATATATTTAACACAAAGATAAATTTTTATTTTGTTTTTAGTTATGCATCTTTTTTTGGCATGAAGCAAACTCATAGTAGAAGGAAAGAAATACTTAGCTAGATACACCGGGGATGCTCTTCCCCCAAGCTAGATGTTATCGTGGTTCTTCTTAGATTAGCCTTACCAGTGGATGTCCTTCTTGTCCAAAGGTGGAGCAAGATGAAGTCGACCAGGTGAACTTGCTCTTGATCATGTATATCATGCTACAAAGTACTAACAAGAACACCAAAACTCGTGGAACGGATTAAGATAAAGGGTTAGTGGTTAGCCATCCAGAGATTAATTGTTCTTGGGATTTAGAAAGATTTTTGTATTGACAAGTCTTTAGTAGGATGTCTATCTAGTATTTTTGGATTTTTTGAATATAATGCATGCATGGTATTTTTATTTTTACGCCACCACAATAAATATTCTTGGGTGTTTTTACACACCATAGAAGTATTCACATGGGACTTAGGATTTTTATACTGCAATAATGAGATTTCTATTTTATTTTCTTTTCTAAATGCAATGCTGATGTAGAAAAGTAAATATACTAAAGTAAAATAATTCATGCAATGCGAAAAAGTAAATACGGATAACTACCGATTTACCTCTTGGCGAGGGTTTGGATTTTTAACTCCTCTAGACAGGACTTTTCTCCTATCTTGTTCATTCTTTGGGTGCATCTGTTGGTCCTAGAGATGGAGACCTTGATGGGAGCACCTCGAGTGATGGTGACTCTGATGGTGTCACCTTTTCCTTCCACACCCACTTGGTGTGTGGATTTAATTTGGGCAGAGTAAGTTTGTCTTTCACAACTTCCTCATCTCCCTCCCATCCATTCTTTAGGGATTAGTTCTTTTGGCGTCAGGATGATCGATGTCTCCTCTTGGAGCAGGACTTCTTGGGCTGCTCATAAGTAGTATAACTATTAAAATAGGAGTGTAGCTTTTCTCCTACAAATTAGAACTAGACTTGTCCAGATCCAATGTAAATGATCGCATTGGTGGTGTTAAGGAACGATCTTCCAAGGATGATGGGTACTTCTTTTTCTTCTTCTCCCATGTCTAGAACAATGAAGCCAACAGGGGCATAGTGATCATGTATTCTTACTATGACATCTTTCGCTATTCCCTCCAGAAATCAAATTGATTGGTCTGCCATCTGCAATTGCATATATGTAGAGAACAAAGGTTCATCACTGAATAAGTATTCATACATTACCTTTGACATTATGTTGACACCCAACCCAATGTCGTAGAAGGTGTTGTGGAATATTCTTTGTCCAATGGTACACTTGATCATCAGCACACCATGGTTGTCCTTGTTGGTAAGGTATGGTGAAGCAAGGAGGTGGTCGTACTCTGATCGGAGTGTGTTGACCATGTTAATTGATTCCTCTTATGGCTTCCTGGTCCTGTTCTTCCTTCTTCTTTAGTTGTTCTTCTTGCTTACTGTTGTCTCTTCGGGCAAGTACGACGTTTGTTGATGACTAGGAGATTGAAAGATAAGAATCTTGAAAGTAAACTTCTCCTTCTTGTCCTTGATTGTGAAATAGATCTTTGCACTGTCCGCATAGATGATGGCTTTTACGGTGCTTAGGAAGGGTCGGACTAGGATAATGGGTGCCCTTACATCTCCACCTATTTTCAAAACCACAAAATATGTGGGTACACATGATTGTCCCACTCGTACACATACGTCTTCAAGAATTCCCTTGGGGAAGCAGAGGGACTGATCTGCAAGCTGCAAACGCATATTTGTGTACAACAAAGTATCTCCATTAATTTTATTGTAGATTACCTTAAGCATGATGTTGACACTTGCTCCGAAGTCACAGACAACTTCTTAGAAAATGTGAGGTCTAATGGCTATGGGGAGGACAGGTCTTCTTGGATCACCTTTCTTTTCAGGCAAGGAATAATGTATCCATCCTCTAGCTGATGGTTGTATATTGTAGTATGTTGTATTGTGAATATCGACAAGATTTGTAGTTTTTAGATCTTCTGGTTGCCCCGAAATCTTACCTTTGTTGGTTGGAGGAACAATAGCCACCAACTAAGCTATTTGTGATTCTATCATCTTATAAAAGCTATGCTAGTTTTTGATGGCAGAGGAGAAGCTGTCTAGTTTATTATTTATGTTTTCTAAGATTCTATCATTGGAGGCTAGTTTTCTAGATAAGCCCTCCATTATTTTAGCATGGCCTGAAATTAACTCTCTCAAGGGTGGTTGGTTATTGAAATTATTATTACCTTGATAGTTACCTTGGTAATTAACTTAGTAGTTTGGCCTTTGTTGCTAATTCCATCCTTGATTCTGTTGAGGACGAAAGTAGTTGTTGTTGATGAAGTTCACATCCTCATGGGTTTTAGGATAGTTGCTCCCTGAATGCCCGGTGTTTCCACATTCTTCACATGTCATGCGGGAATCATGAATGTACATGGCTTCTTGCTTCTCATTAGCTTGGTCTTGTGGGTCTGAAGATAGCATGTCTACCTCCTTGAGTTGAAGCATACCTCCACCTCTATTGCGGGTCTAAAGACGTTCTTCATTCCAACCTTAATTGGAGGCCATCTTCTCCACGAGAGCTGTTGCACCTAGGATTGTGAGTGATAGAAATGCACCTCTAGCAGTAGCATCCATATTCTCATAGGTGCTATTGGTCAATCCATGGTAGAAAGTCTGCATGAGTAGCCAATTCTCCATCCCATAATGAGGACATTCTGATATATAATCTTGAAAGCGTTCCCATGCCTCAGGGATAGATTAATAATGTTGCTGTTGGAAGCTTGAAATTCTCCCATGCAGAGCATTGGTCTTGCCTGTGGGAAAGAACTTCGCTAGGAAGGCAGTGGAGCAGTTATCCCATGTAGTATTTCTATCTTTGTTGGCATAGAACCATTGCTTCGCCTTCCCCAAGAGTGAGAATGGGAAGAGGCGAACTAATATGGCATCCCTGGATACTCCTTTGTTGGTGAAAGTGTTATAGATCTCTAGGAAGTGTTGGAGATGAGCACTCGCATCTTCACGTGCCTTTCCGCAAAACTAGCTAGCTTGCACCATGTTGACAAGAGCTGGCTTGAGCTCAAACCTGTTGTCTCCCACATTGACTATTGGTCCCATATGGATGTTAACCATAGTTGGAGCAGAGAACTCATAGAGGGCCTTGTCAGCCATGGCTTTGAAAACTGGTGTTAAGCTACGCCTTATCTGGTTTTCTTCTGATTCTAAAGCTAAGACTTTTTTGAGTTTAGCTCTAGTTCTCCTAATTAATGCTTTTGGATCTTCAACGTAGTTTGTTGAAAGGTCAAAACTGGTCATACATTACCCTGCATAAGATATAAAAGTAGACAGAACAAGGGTAAGCCTGTTTGAGCAGAGGTCAATGGTTATCTCAATCACATCAATAAGTATAAAGTTATCAAAATTTCCTTTGCCTAGCTACCTTCCCTAGCAACGGCGCTAGAAATGCTTGTTGGCATTTCTTAATGTCGTGTTTGATATGTCAGGGGGTGGTAGGGGCTGGTATATATAGGCCTAAACATCAATCCTGAGCATTTGGATCAAACCAACTTGAATGGATGGCATGGATGCAATCTAGGAGGCGGTGGAGAACCGATGTCACAAGTCGGAGGCTGACAGTGGCCCCCACAGACCGATCGACCTGCAGGTGGGACCGTGGTGACCTCTCACCCTTCGTTGTGGTGTGGTGTCCTCTAGTGTCTTCTAGGTCCTTCTAGTGTTGTTTATGCCATGGATAAGCATGATTAATTCTGACATATAGGTCCACCTTGATGGTTTCCTGGATAAACCTTGCAGAAAACACAGATTCACCAAAACTCATGAAATTTGTTAGTTTAAACCCCTAAGTCTATGTTGGTGATTACTTTCATGCCCTTACACATGTTATATTAATGGTTTATAATGGTTGTTAACTACCATCAATAGTGTCCCCGGAGTACTTGACGATGTTCGGCATCGTGCTGAAGCATGCCGGGAATGGCGTTTGTCGGATCCGTTTTGTGAATGCCTGAAGGCCATAGGTGTTCGAGCTTGGGCTGCGTCGAGCATCTTGAACCCTAGGATGCTGGCGATGGTTGTTCGGATCACTGTCACTGTATTATAGTTGATCCTTGCTCGCCCAGTATGGCATAGGGTGCCTGGCATCTTGACCTAGATGGGCATTGTGTTTTCAGATGTAAGGGTTGTGCGTTGGGGAGGGTTCCTACTCATGTGCCGCGCCACCGCCGCTTGGCTGGGGCGTGCTTGGCATGTGGTGCTACCTCTCCACAGAGCTTTGAGCCTACTGCACCACCGTAGTTTCCTACAGGTCTCGCTACTCCTGATGGACGCGCTTTCCCTCATTGGTCGAGGGCTCAGGGGCTGTCCGCATGATCATGGCGGCTACTGTGACATTTTGGCTGGCTCAAGATAAGACGGCGTGCCTATGGCCATGTGCCTTCAACATTGAGGTGTTGCGGGCTCGAGCATCTGTTGTCGCGGCATCTGTCAGCCTAATTAGCTTCATGAGCCCTGGCTTGTTCTAGGCGCTCCTAGTCGTACTCAGCCTATTCCTAGGGGTGCGTCGGATTGGATAGGCGTCATCCTCTACATCCTCCACGGTGCTACGCCATCCTTTGAGAGGTGCAACATGTTGCATTCTCTTAGCAGATGGTAGCTCCCCTCAGAATCAGACTCGGAGTATGTATTCTTAGGGGTTGCCAGCAGGAGGTCATAGATGGACTTTGGATCCTACTCCATCATCCCCCACAAACCTAGAGGATTCCGGCATCATCGATCGATCGTCGTGCCTAGCTAGCTCTCGCTCAAAGAGTGCGATCGCGTCCCTCATTTTGGAGGGCAGTGTGGTGTTGGGGTTACAAAATTCGACCTCTGGTGGTAGGGGCCCGCTTCTAGAGAGTTAGGCAAAAGCGTTCGCCTACACATAGAAAACACGTCGGCTTAGCTTTTGTGGTAGAACCGCCCGAAATGGCATGCTTTCGGAGGCGCTCGTCTTTCATAAGACACTAAGCACCCCAAAAGCTAGCTACATCGGACAGTTTCATCGAGCACACCCTAAGGGAGAACTCGAACAATCCATGTTTCTCATCCAAGATCCAATAATGAGTACATGTTTACAATACTTAATCCATTTCATACAACAAGAGTTCTCAAAAATACATTATTACAATAGCAAGTTTAGAGTGTGGAATTTAAACAGCGGAATTGAAATAACATCTAATGATAAGATACAAGGATCCGTCTGTGCCCACTAGGAGAATCCTCCACATAATAGCCATTCCTCAAGCTGTACCAACAACAGGGGTAAATAAACCAAAGTACACAATGTACTCGCAAGACTTACCCGACTAGTGGGAATAATTTCCTAACTACAAAGGATATGATAAGCTTTATGGTTTGCTGGGTTTCCTTTTTGGGTAAAGCATTACTAATAGGGAATCCTTATGTATGTTTTTGTTAGCAGTCATGATTAGTTCATTAGCTAACCATTCTATGTAAGCACCTGTTCTACTTTCAAGCAAGAGTTGAGCAATCAGGTCCATTCATTCCCTTTCATCTTCTAGTTCTTACTACGGTGCTAGATTGTAGCTAAGCCGTACCATATCACATGGACATTCATGAATCAATGTAGCCCAGCTGGGTACCCTGAAACACACGACCCATTTGTACCCTAGGCATAAGCAGGCCAAACCCACCACTCTCCTATCAAGGGGTCCATGTCCCCGTCCAAATTGGACTCTAAGCCCCCACACTTGAGTCCCAGACTCAATGTGGTGCTTAGACCTCCACCATCCCCACCTCCAATCAGTCGGTCCAGAAAGTGCCAGAACCCATGACAAGAGAGCAACGAGCCTTCCTGCTCCCATAAGCAAGTATGTGCACAGGATAATAAGTCTGTGACCTCACTAGAATCCAATGCTATGACCGGTCCTTAACCAACACGGATAGGGAAAATAGTATAACCAAGCTATGCCCCATTGGCTACGGGACATAATCTCTTACACCCACCAATACCCGTACCATATCCCTGCCCGGTCTCCATTTCCTTTCACCATTTTATCATTAGAGTAATATTAATAATCACCTATTGCGAGTAACGGCAGATTACTCATGCTACCGAAAAACCTAAGCATAGCAGCTATGCGGCCTAAGCTAGTAGGACTCATAGGTAGGTATATCTATGCATGTAGTTTCAACAATAAGCCTATAACATAAATGCACATCACATATATATATCCAGTGATTACTCAAAATAAGGGTTATGCACTGGGGCTTGCCTTGGGCAGGCGAGGTGTCAGCTCAGTCAGTCAGTGGCGGCTCTAGGACCTCCTCCTACAAGAGAATCTCCTCCTCATACTCCTCAATGATTTCCTTGAACTCATGATCTTCGATGGTCATGATCTCCGCCAACTCGTTCTCTATATGCATGCGATGATGATGCAACACTTAGCATTTCGGTAAGCTACTAAGTTAGCTCTAATGGCTAAGATACTAAGCTAACTATCATCTTCATCAAGTAACATGTTGGGTTCAACTAACAAACACCTAGCTTTACAATTGAAGGATATATCTTTTTTTCTACTAATGATTTATTGTATATTTGAAACAAAGAGCATTTTACTACCCTTATGTTAAGTCTATTCTAAAGCTACAAAAATTACAGTGAGCACATAATAATACCACGAAGCTACTGTAAAATTTTTAAAGCTAAAGCTATCACCAATTTACCATAAAAATTCCTACAATATTTAACCTAATACTATTAAGCACTCTCAAATGATTTAATAGCTCCTTGTATCAACAAGCACATATATGAACTAAATACACTAACGGATAGAGCACAATTTTAGAAACTTAACAAAATTTGTTTCACAATTTTTGGATACCTACATGATTTTATATTAATTACCAAAGTTCAGCTCAGAATTAAAATGAAAAGCTATTTCTATTCTCCATGAAAAAGCTAAATTGATTTCGGCCCAACGTGGCCCACATGGGACGCGGCCCACGCGACACGGCGTGCATGCGTGCGCGAACGCACGGTGGCCCACTATGCGGCCCACGCGGTAACGGCCCACACACATGAGGCGGCCCACGATGAGGAAGCCTATGCGCGAGCTGGCATTCTTGCAAAAACGCCCTCGCGTGATCAGCCAATAGCACGAACGGTACACGTACTATTTCTATATACAATGACTTTGCAATGGAACCCTCAAAACTTTCTCCTCTTTACAACAACAAGGCCCCTAGCCTCCCTCACGCGCTCTGGTGCGGTGAGCGGTGGCACTAGCGCTTGCGCCAACCACACAGGACCCACACTGACCTATCTATGAGGTCGACGCTCACCTAGGGTTTGATGCGAAGCGATGGGTAGTGGTGGCACGAATGGCGGTGAAGTAGGGCGGGCTCTCCCCGGCGGTGGGCGACCTACAATGACAGCAACCATGTTTCAGTGAGCCATAGCGCTAACAGGATGGTAGAGATAGGGGATAAGCACCAGGGGCACACCTTGAACCAGGCCGAAGTGGTGGTTCGGCCGGCGACTACCTGAGCAGTGCAGGCCACGTGCGTGCGACGAGCACAGCTATGAGCCACAGTGGACATGGTAGCGGGGAGGCAGTAGCGCTCCCACTGGCATGCGCACGGTGGAGAGCGAGCCAAGGTGAGCTAGTGGTGCAGAGGAATTGGCGCGTTGTGAAGTGGTGGAGGCTGGGCAAGACACGATCGGCAACGGGCCTTAACAGCACGGTGGCGGGCAAAGCTCCAAAAATTGGAGCTCGGCCTGGCCATAATCAAGGCAGGGTGGGGTCAGTTGGAAAGGAGGCATGAATGCGAAGACATGAGCAAGAGGAATTGATGAGAGTTGCCCACTCTCTGGCTCATCGTGACGTGACACGATGATGACAGAAACTAAGGGAGAAAGAGGGAAAGAGAGAGACGGCACGGCAGATGGGCTTGGCTCGTCCATGCCTTGGTGGGATGTGAGCGGTAGGATTAGCAGGCTCACACACCAGCGCTAGTCAATAGGCGCGTGCGCTCAACCGGTGTGGCCCATGTAGTCGCAGCGCCTTAAATGACAAGGCGACGACGGCTCACCCACATGCGCATGGCAGAGGCAACACGCACTGGGCCGACAATAGCGCAAAGATGCCGTGGACCAACGTAGACTCGACGATGATGCAACGGCAGTGGCAGCGTCACGGTGCGAGGAGTGATAGCAGTGCAGACGCGATGGTAGCGCAGCGTGGCTGTGGCGGCACCCAAGACGGCAGCGTGAGGCAGAGCAGCGGGCGCGGGGCCAGCGGCTCACTGTGGCCGGCCTCGGCCAAGCCCAGGCGGCTCAAACGGCCAAGCACGGCGGCATGGTTGACTGCGTGGGACGTGGCCATGAGCGCAGCGTGGGAAGGCCACGTGGTGACCGCGCACCCGGCGCCAACCAATGCGAGAAAGTGACACGCACGAATTTTAAAGCGCTCAACACGACTAAACAGTTGCTCCAGGAGCCAAACCAACTTCACCATGCTTAAGATGGCTCATGAGACTACCAAATTGAGCTATAACACTATACCACTCCTTAACCCAATCTCTTACAATAAATTGCAAAACATAGCAATGTCTAACTCTTGACAGACTTGAAAATTTCCAAGTTTTTGAGTTGGATTTGTTTTCAAGTTCCATTTCTAGACTATTAGAAATACTAGCTAGTAACATTATTTTTCTACCGCAAGTATTTCACTATCATCTACAAAGTTTGCACTTCAAGCTTTATTAAGGTGACACATATATGTTATATAGGATTTTTGCTTAATAAAAATTAGTTTTCAACCTTAAGTGATATAACATGACTATTGAATCGACTTTCGTTTCGCATTTTTGTTGATATTTCCAAGTTATGAAAATTGATCTACACACTTTATTACATGCATTAACACATAAACATGATGCTCATGACATGTTTTAGTAAATGATTTATGGTGTAACATCGAGGGTGTTACAAATCTATGTAACAGAACCGTCCAATTTATAAGAGCAAAAGTACAATAGCAATCACCGAAGCGATCAAACCGTCATACTTGAACCCATATAAACCTGGTAGTCCAATGAAATCATGAAGGATCTCAAACAAACCAATGTACAAACCAAGATCGTACATGATTCAACACAACCAGTCACATGTTACAACAGGTTCACAAATGGTTCTCATACATCAGAGTTTCAACAAAGTTATTACAACTCAAATTTAGAAGTAGCGGAAGCAACATAGTTTTGAAACAACATCACGATAGTTCAAATACATAGCTAGTTTAGGATCATCTCCAACAAAAGCACGTAGAGGAGATGATATAGAATGACCATGCCCTTGGTCTTACTCTCCATCAACATCAGGAGTTATGCAATGCTTGCAATAACCATGGTACATCACGTCATCTGCAACAAATGGGAATAAACCCTAAG